>NC_137806.1:25120583-25188286 GCF_963383645.1 Muscardinus avellanarius
ATGCAATTACCAGCTAAGCTGTTACTCGGTCTGTCCCCATTTATTGAGTGAGTACTTACTTATTTTGTCAGTTAGTTATTTTAGATAGGGAGGTAGATTTTTATCAGGTCTCTCTTCACCTAAAAATGTTGAGCAAGATGTATAAGGCCCTACTCTGCAAACAAAGATCTGCAGAATGGAAGGCAGCAAATAAAAGCCAGTTACTAAAATTCCCCTCATCTGGCTTGAATAGCTTTATAACCTCACTGCCTAACAAAATACCTGATCCATAGCACACACTTAATATTTCTCTTTGTTGAGATGTTTTGTCTAACTTCTAATTTTATTGCATGGCATTACTAAATTTTATAAAAATTAAAAGTACAAATTAACAGAAAAAAATTCCTAATATGCCAACTAATCAAAAATCACCACTGTCACATTTTTAGATACCTGTTTTTCCAGGAAAATTTTCTTAGATATTAATGCTAATCTCCTTCCTCCCTATTTCCTTCCTTCCTTCCTTCCTTCCTCTCTTTCTTTCTTTCTTTCCTTTCCTTCTTTCTTCCTATGTGATACTGGAGATTCAACCCAGGGATTCTCAACCACTGATCTACACACTACCTTAGCCCTTTTCATTTTCTTTTTCTTCTGAGAGAAGGTCTAACTAAGTCATCCAGGCCTCAACTTGTGATCCTCCTGTATCAAGCTCCCAAGTATGTCAGTCTCCTGTGATATTCATGTAAAAATTATCTTTTAAGGAGAGGCTCATAGCCAGGTGTGGTGGCAGGCATCTGTAATCCCAGTTACTTGGGAGACTGAGCCAAGAGAATGGCAAGTTGGAGACCAGCCTGTGCAACTTAGTGAGACCCCATCTCAAAATAAAAATAAAAAGAGCTGAGGATATATCTCAGTGGTAGAGCATGCTTGGGTTCAAATCCTAGTACAGAGAGAGAGAGAGAAAGAGAGAGAGAGAGAATCATATGATACGTGTACTTTTTGTACTCACATGATCTACAAGCATCATTGTTAGCATTGTGAATAGTTTCCTATCAGGTCCTACTAGAATAATAAGTGTGAATGAGAAGATGCTCAGAGGGACTGGGTGGCTCATGACCAATTTTGGCCTTGGGTATGATTTCTATATTTTTATAACTATGTCAATAGTAAAGTCTTTGCTGACTTCTCCCACTCTTCTAAAGGCAAAAGCAAGAAAGGACATAGGAGCATGATTCCCCGAACACAGAGCTCAATTTCAAGAAAACAGACCAGGATTGGTCATGCTTTGTCTGTGATTTCTAATCTAAAGTTTCTATTTCATAATTCTGGCACCTTGAAGGTCTCATATATAAACTTCTTTATTTGAGTAAAATCAAATTTCAGAGCGTAGACTTCTGGAGTCAGGTAATTTGACTTTAAAATGCTGGTCAGTTATCCTGTTAAGAAACTTTTATATAAGCTATTAAATTTTTTCTATTTTCTATAATCTTTCCTATAACATAAGAGCAATAATAAAATATTAATTGAAGGAAATACATGAGTGCCATTTAAGAAATGGTAATGCTCCAATTTCCCTCTCTCCCTCTCTGTACATACACATCACACAACCCCCAAACACAAAGATCAAATGCTGATTTCTTCTGAAAAAACTTTAAGTATTTTTTCTATAATAATGCAATATTAATTACTTTTATACTTTATGTGCCACCTTATGCGCGCGCGCGCACACACACACACACACACACACACACACACTTTCTACTAAAATATTTCAGCTAGCTGGATATCTAATCAGCTTATTCTTTTCTCTATAATTCTCTATAATTTCTTGTCTTCTAGGGTAAGTGATTTCCTCCCCTTTAAGCCTCAAAATTTACTGTACTTATAATTTGGGTAATATTCATTTTGCCATTGTTCAGCTCTACAATCACCTAAAAGAACATTTTAATCCTAATAGTTCTAAATGATTCCACTTCTTTGACACTTCTATGATAAATTTTATTTGGAGAGTTGAATTAAAACTATTTTATAAAATGGGATTTAATATGGAGAATTGCAAAGTGAGAATGTAAAAGTAGTGAACATTATTACTGCTCTGATGTTATTCAGAATCTCACAATTTAGGTCAGTTGAACAAGATGTGCAGTGGGAGACAGCATGCAGACCACGTTGTGCAATATTGCAAAATCCCGGTAGAATGATCTAGACTTTATATGTGCCTGTAGGAAATCTAGTAACTAGAACAAAAGCAACAAATATGGTTCTTCAAAATGTAGGGTTTTGTGTTAGAAAGACTTTAGGTGCACAATTCACCTGTGCTAAATGGAACAGACAATGGAAAGCATGAAGGAGACAAAGCAAGGTGACTGCCCCATTTAAGCTCTCCTTCTCTCCTGGTTCAGTCAACATTCTCACTGCTATGACTCAAAAACCCTGACCACATGCAACTTAGAGGAAGAAAGATTTATTTGCTCACAGTTGTGGAGATTTCAGGGGTTCGGTCCGTGTCAGACTGGGTGTGCAGAGCTCCGGGGATGGCGGTAGGAAGCAAAAAGAGGGAGAGAGCAAGGTCTGCTCTCATATAGTGGAGTCCAGAAGCAAGAGTGAGAGAGAAAGAAGTGGGGAGAAGGAAGTTATATAACCCCAAGGCCACACCCTTGGGGACCTCTTCTTAGCAACCAAGCTCTGCCTCCAACATGACCAGCTTGTTTTCATGAGGGGTAGGGAACAGCTCTAAATCAAAACCATTGTGCTATTCTACCATTGAATCAGGTCAGATCTCTCTAGAGTGGACCTGAAGTGCCATGCCTAGGAGTAAGCCCTCCATCAGGACTTACATCAAGAGGGACAGTGATTTATGGTCCTCCAGTAATTCTATGCAGCAGTACATTAAGAACACATCTTCTACCCACATCTTCTTAAGTATTTCTCTTTTATATTCATTAACCCTTTGGCATAGCAGTTACCAGGTTTTTTCCTCCCAATCCACTACTGTCTGACTTATCTGGTATATAATTAATGGGATTCTTATTTGAACATAGATACCAAGATCCTAAATAAACTATTACCTGATTAAATCTAATGGTATATTAAAGAACAAGCAGGTTGATTTTATCTTCGGAAGGCAAACACTGTGTGCAATGCTAATAATGTAATTGACTTCAATTAACAAATTAAAGGAGAAATTTCACATGATCCTCACAGTTGATATTGAAAAAGCATTTGATAAAAATCAATACCTACTCATAATAAAAAAATACTTAGTATGCTAGGATGAAAAGGAAACTTTCTTTACATAATATTTGGAAGTAAAATGTTAGAACTTAGAAATATATATCCCCATTATAATTTTAAAAGGCACAACATCTGCTTATTATGACTGTTGTTATTCAACATTGTCCCACCAGTCTTTACTTAATGCAATAGGATGGAAAAATAGGAAGCCTAGGTATTCTAAAGGAAGAGACCAATTGGAATTTTCCCCCTCACAAATTGTCTTCCCTAAATAATGTGTTGACCTTTCCATTTTCACAAGGATTTTGTGAAATAAGTGCTAATATTGTCTTCACTTGTGCAAGGTCTCGGAGCCAGTAAGATCTGAAGGCAGGGGCTGATCGTAGGGAGTCTGACACCAGGACCTCAGGCTTGGTCACCATCTATTGTGCCAGCTGGAAATTGAAAGTTGATGCAAAGAATTACTGTCAAAATGATCGTGGTTATGAAAAGTAGGTATCCAAGTTTCTGAGCCATTTATCCTAGATGTCTAAAAGAGAAGAAAAACGGCATAGAGGTTCGCTTACAGATCAGAGTTCTTAAGCTAATTAAAAAATAGTAAAAATATTTCATTAAAATAAAGGGAAATACCAGGCAACATGGCACATGCTTGTCATCCCAGTACCTGACAGGCTCAAGGCCTGCCTCAGAAACTTAGCGAGGCCCTTCGCAACTTAGTGAGATCCTGTTTCAAAATAAAAATAAAATGAGACTGGGGGTATGTCTCAGAGGTAGAATTCCCCTGGGTTCAATCCCCAATACCACAATCAATCAATTGATCAATAAATGAAAGTTCTGGAACAACAGAAGAATGCTAAATGGTACAGGCCTTTCTGCCTTCTAATCCGCAGAACCCGGACTAAGGATGTGTCTTTATTTACGCGTTTATGTTTTCATAAGACAAGTTGAAAACTCTTGTTTTTCTCAGCAGGTACTGGCAAGTCTAGCTGGCAAGATCCCCCTGAGCATCTCACAGGATCCAGTACCTTGGAACGGCTCTACGAAGACAGCAGAAAGCCCTTCTCCACCTCCTCCTGCCTTCCTAATAGTTTCTGTCCAGCTTGCCAACACTTGTTTTCAACTTTTTGATAGAAGACACATCCGAGGAAGGGAAGGAAAAAATATATATTTTGCTTGCTTCATTTTAATTTTTCAAAATACAGTTAGCTTTGCTGCTCCCAAGCTAATTTAATTGTAATCAGCTTAAGGCACCCTGGAATCCTTCACTTTGCATATGGTTAAATACATTTCCTTTCCTTCTACTGGATTTTTCTAAAAAAAAAAAAAAAAAAAAAAAAAAAAAAAAAAAATCTAGGTTAGGTCTGAATCTTTTGTTGGGCTCTAATAAAAAAAAATGTATCACCAATATCTGGTACTTATATAGCAGGCTTTGATATCACCAGAGACGTTTAAAGCTTTATTTCAGAAGAGAGAGAAAATATGTTTTCAGCATTCTATTTAAGTGCTACATAGGTATCATGGTGGTACTGTGAATACTGGGTAGTGCAGGCTCTCTTTGGCTTCAGTGTGGTTCTTCGTGGTTTAGTTTATTGATATTAGCCACGGTAATAAAATATCGATATGTGGATTTTTCTATTCACTTAACAATATGTGGTTTTATTTTCACCCGAGACTATCATGTCGAAGTGAATCATATCTAAACACCTTCTGAGAGTAAGTAGAGGACTTCAAATTGTATCTGCTACATCTTCCTTCTGTAGAACACGTTGGCCTCATTGAAAACACTGGATACGGCACTGATCATAGGATCCCTTGTCTCACTAGGTTTAGGGAAACAGAGTTCTGGCCACTGAGAAAAGGAAGATGGCCTTGTCTGGTCATGATTGTCACTGCAGCTATAATTTCTGACCCTAACACTTTCTGAATCTGCTTCCCCTTTAACTAATGTAAACCCAATGGACTGGTAGTTAAAGGAGAGTGGCCGACTGCTTTCCTAACATGTGCAAGGCCCTAGGTTTGATCACCAGCACCACCAAATAAATATAAGTATAGATAGTTCAGGGATCCCAGACTAGAACACGGTTTAATTATGAAATTACATTATATATATAAATATATATAATATTTGTAAAAGACCATCCCCAGTTTTATGGTTTTTATCACAGAATGTGGATACAAGTTTTCTAGTTTATAGCTGCTGAGTTCTTAAAACTCAAGGTTAAAAGTGAATTTGATAGTGATCTTAAAAATACATGTGGCAGGCTGGGCGTGGTGGCACACGCTTGTAATCCCAGCATTTGGGAGGCGGAGACAGGAGGATCACATTTTGCAGACAGCCTCGGCTACTTAGCAAGGCCCTTAGCAATTCAGTAAGACTCTGTTTCAAAAATAAAAAGGACCAAAAATATAGGGCTGATGGTGTGGCTCTAAGGTACAAATTTCATGGGTTCCATCCCTGATACTGTAAAAAAATAAAATAAAAATAAGTGTGGCACTCACTACATATTCTCAGCCTGGTTTGCTGAACCCATCCAGAGAAAGACATCATCGTCTCTGAATTTAGCTGTAAATATGATAGCTGCTTTGCCAGGAAAGATGAGCTCTAATATTCTCCCAGCTCTCCTGGAAATACAGATTCATTTTTCACAAAATTTGTTGCCTGACCTGACTGTCAGATGCTGTCCTCCTATATGGATATAAAACCCACCATCAGAGGTATTCATGGCATGCAGAAACTGTGGTGTTTCCAAGATGGCGTGAGCAGATGCTCTTTGTCATCTCACTATGTTGGGCTGTTGGGGATGCCGGCATCTAGGGTAGTGCTGGAGCTGTGTGGACCATGAAGCGTTTCTTACGTGCTATCATGCCACGTGCCTTAGCTAACAGTCTCACCTCTCAGAGAGCTAGATAGAAATGAACAACAACATCATAATCAAAGCCATCTTCTTCATCATTGACAATGTCTCTATCAACATTGATCAGACACCTGAAAAGGGGTCCATGCCCCAGAACAGACAAAAGAAGGTGTCTGGACATGCATCACACAGAACGTGGCATTCCCCCTACCTGCTAAAAGAGAGCGAAGAACATCCCAACTAGTCCCGTTTAGTCTTCTTTCTAAGTTCTAGGCCTAGGCTTCTCTGTACTCTCGGGATACATAATATTGTATCTGGTAAAGAATTTAATCATCACAAGACCTCAGAGTCACGTGGGAAAATCCTTGCGTTCATGCTTGTTCCAAAGGGAGAGCCTACGTTTCCAATTCAAACTTTATTGAAGCAGTTACTTGTCCCACATAAAGTTCTAGAATGTGACTCCATGGGCTTAGCACAATTAAGAGAATATGAGTCTAGGGGTACAGATCAGTGGTAGGAAGCTTGCCTAGCTTGCACAAGGTCCTGGGTTCCATCTCCAGCACGGCGAAAAAAGACTAAAAACAACAACAACAACAAAAACACCCACTAAAAAATCAAAAATGAAAAAACATGAATATATGACATGGAAGGTAAATTTTATGTTTGGGTTGCTTGGGTCACAGTCCTAGCTCTAACTTTGACCTGCACTTCCCTTCTCTGTCACTGACCCTGCATACAGGTGTAGATAATAGTAGGGACACTTCACAAGGTTTTGGAGAGACAAATAAGAGACAAATTAAGTAAGCACCTACTACATAAATAAACACAGAACAGGTATGATAGTCAGCTTTCAATTGCTATGACATAATACCTGAGAAAAGCGACATAAAAGACAAAAGGATTATTTTGGCTCATGGTTCAGAGGTTTCAGTCCATGGTCACTTGACTCCGTTGTCTCTGGGCCCATGATGAAGCAGAACATCACAGCAGAACGGTGCAGCGAGGCAAAGATGCCACATCATGGCAGCCCAAAGCAGAGAAGCAAAGAAGGAAGGAGCCAGGGATAAGATACACCCTCCAAGGTCACTCCCAGTGATTGCCTTCCTCCAACTCAGCTCCACTTCCTAATGGCCCATTCAGCCAAGAACTGGGTCCATCTATTGGTGAGGTTAGCACTCTTGTGACCACTTCCCCAAATCCCCATCTCTAAACATTGTTCAATTGAGGACCAAGCCTTTAACACATAAGCCTTTGGGGTACACTCTGGATACACACCCAGCAATGGCTGCTGTATATTTTTATTCTAAAAGAAGATGCTGACCCCAGAATGTTCAGAGTAGCACATGAGATAGAGGAATCACAGCACTGGCAACAGAGAGAAAAGTGCCCTGGAAGGAAGGATTAGCAGCCTGTGCTGTTCTTCAGCGTGTATTGGAACAGGCAAAGCTGCTTCAAAATATGATCCATAGAGATTATAGCTGATGTTCACCTTGAGCATGGGCAGAAGAGTATAAACTTTGCTGTGAGCATGTGGTGCTCACACACAGATAGACAAAGGGGAGAGTAGTCAACAGAAATTGGTCAACACAAAAGAAGCAAAAAAACAGACTAGAAGACAAGCTACTTCTTACCTTCATCTTGCTAAAGGATTTTCTTTTCTTTTTTTCTTCTTTCCTTTTGTTTTCTTAAAAATATTTTCCTTTTGATTTTCTAACTAGTTTCTTAATGAAGTGAAAAATGGAACTAGATAATAGCACCTTATTATGCAATAGTTTTCATTTCTTTTTTTCCTCCTCTTCCTTGTCCTCCTCCTCCTCCTCCTTCTTGCATAGGTGGCATTTCTGAGTCAGGTGTCAAATTAGTTTGGAGATCCTAGACTGAAAGATAAATGTGTCTTATCTAAAGACAGAACAGCTCTTTTGGGTGAGACTGTCTTCTCTCAGGACATACCATGAATGGCTGTGCAGGTCAGGTGCTGTACTTTGGGGAGTGCCCTTCTCGTTCTGTTCACATTTTAGTTCTACTTAGAGCTGTGCAGTGTGCGACCTGAACAGATGCACAGATGATAGTTCTCTCTAGTCAGAGTGACAATGTGTCCTGAAATTCTCATAAAAGGGAGAATCAAGAGTTTCTGTTAAAACAAAATAGATAAATTGGGTGTTTGGGTGAAGAAGAGAAAATAAATATAAACAGGTGAGCTTTCAGTATGCCATGATGAGTTTGAATTCCTTTTCCACAATTTAAACTTTTAGTCTTGGACAAGTTATCTAAGGTCTCTAAAATTGTTTTATTTTTTATTTCTAAGTAATAACTAAATCTTATCTTGCATAAAAGCTGGGAGGAAGAGCGAGTCTGCTGTGAGCCCAGCATGTGGGTTATGGAGTTGCTAAGCAATTGCAACTATCATTGTTAGTATAGGTATTCATATGGGCATCCTAGGGAAATCCTCAGAGTCTGTCTTATTTGGATTTCAGGATGTGTAGACTGGAAAATTCAGGATCTTCAAGATGATTCAGTGGAGCCCTTAGAAATATAAATGACTCAATTCATGTGGTTTCTGGTCTTTTCTCTCTTATGTTCCACTGACCCTTTTCTCTGTTTGGTTTGAAGAGCTGTTTCCCCCACTTCTATTTTGCATGGTAATATAAAGGACTATAAAGCAGTCATACTTCCAGGAAATGTTTGAAGCCATGTGAGCATGCAGAAAGCTTATTTTTATATAATACTAATATAAATGGTACTAGAAAGTACAGCACCATCCAGGCATAGGGGTGCATGCCTGTAATCCCAGGACTTGGGAGGCTGAGACAGGAGGACTTTAGGTTCAAAGCCAGTCTCAACAACTTAGTAACCGTAACCCTGATTTTAAATACAAATAAAAATAAGGCTTAGGGAGTGGCTTGGAGGTGGAATGCCCCCTGGTTTCAAATACCAGTATGAAGATAAAAAAATAAGAAGAAAGGAAAGAGGGAAGGAAGGAAGGAAGGAAGGAAGGAAGGAAGGAAGGAAGGAAGGAAGGAAAAGGAAGAAGAAGAAGAAGAAGAAGAAGAAGAAGAAGAAGAAGAAGAAGAAGAAGAAGAAGAGGAGGAAGAAGAAGAAGAAGAAGAAGAGAGAAAGTCAAGAGCCAAAGAATCTCCAGGTGGTACAGCCATCAACCATGATTGCCCTTCCTTGTTTGATATCATGTGACCATGCTTTTACTTGTGTAGACTGCAGGATTACTTGATAGCCAAGGAATCTGGGGGTTGCTCTAGAGATCTTTTGCAAATTTTAGCAGCATGTTCTGAAAGCTCTTGGTAGGACGAAAAACTTCCACAGATCATCTATGAGCCTGATGATTTCAAGAGGAACCCAAGGTCCAGCCTTCTACATCAATGCTGCCCCATGAAGAATCAGCATGGCTTCCCCAATTCAGTGTCCTCGTGCAGGAAGTTGTGCTTCAACTGAGAGCAGAACCCTTAAAAGAACAGAAATATGACAAGCAAACATGTGTTCACCATGGTGGTTTAGTCTCTGAAGACTCTTTTGGGTGAGAATGATTGAACCAAGCACCCTGTAACCAAAATGCTCCATTTGGAACACTGCTGCCTCAGCTTGTGCGAGATAGATGGTAACCAAATTGCTCCATTTGGAACACTGCTGCCTCAGCTTGTGTGAGATAGATGGTAACCAAAATGCTCCATTTGGAACATTGCTGCCTCAGCTTGTGTGAGATAGATGGTGCTGGCCATCAGAGTGTGGTGACCACTCTGAGGCTGACCTCTGCACTAACCCCATGAAGACGGCACCATCAAAGGATGGGCTGAGAAGACCTCTCTGCACAGGCCACTGTTCTGAGCCTACGGTCCCTTACTTTCTGAAAAGGGAAGTGGTTCGTTTTAACTCCAGTTTGATGAATCTCTTCTAATCTCCTTTTTTTTGTCTTCATAAACAAAGATTATTTCCTTCCTTTCTCTGAGAAATTTGTGAGTCTTGTGCCTCATACATGGAAATGCATGGACACTTTATTTACTTACCTTAAAGGGTCCTGGACAATATGCCTGGATTCTATGTTTTGTGATTCCAGAACTCATTGATAAATGTCATATTTTATATTATTTTTGTCATGAGTCTATTTAAGAAAAAAGGTGCAGATTGGAAAAGTCTGTGGGTAATACATAACTACAGACACAGAAGTTTGTAATAAGCTTGTCTTGGTTCATTTTAATCCCTTTACCCCAATGACCTGAACGGAAAGGCTTGTACTTTATTAAACACACAAGCATTTAGAACTTCCTGCTTTGGTTTACTGGGAAAAAACAAAAGAGTTCATTGCTTTCCACCAAAAAGTTCTCATCAAAGAACTTTCAATTTGTATTCTTGAAAAAAAAGAAAAATCTAACTCAAGATTTTCTGAGATGTTTAAATCAAGAAAGCATGTGTCTTCAAATAATGTTATGTGTACATATGAATGTATCTCTCTTAGCCTCACTATTTTGCACGGTTACAATTCATCAATATAATTTTCAAAGAAAAAGCCTTGCCAGCTGCATTGCTTTGCTAGATGGATTTCTCGTTAATACTCAAGTCTCTGGACTTTTATGCTACCTAAGTTTCTTATGTGAACTTATATTTGTCTAGGCCAAAAGCTTGGCAACTAAAGTTAGCAAAACTGAAAAAAAAGTGCCTTTGGTTCAATTTCCAGTAACATAACACACACACACACACACACACACACACACACACACACACACACACACACACAGACCATGCATTTGAATTCAAGATAAAACAGTTCCCAAGATGAGGGATTAGGACATATCAGTGCTCTTTAGAATTTCTTCCTTCTCCTGATGTAGAATAGAGCTACTTCAGGGCAGGAATTAAGGAAAGATACCAGCTGAGCTTCGTTCCTATCCCGACCTGGCCCTGTCTTCTCATATCAATGTTAATCACCCCAACACATCACTTTCACAAACCTCCCTCTTCGGGATCATTGGCTGTTAAGTGGAGTCTTCCCAAGCTACCAAGAACTGAGAATGTTGGCATCTGTGAGCTTCTCATACATAACTCAAAACCCTTTTTGCAATTCACTTATTCTAAAGGGTCTGCCTGGAGTCTATGCTTTGTGAGTCCAGCAGTCATTGATGAATATTATATTTTATGTTATTTTTGTTATGAGTCTATTTAAGAAAAAGGTGCAGTTTGGAAAAGTCTATGGCCACCCATAAAGGCAGACAGAGGAGTTTGTAAAAAGGGCCTCTCTTCATTCACTTCAATCCCTTTACTTCCATTGACCCATACAAAAAGGCGTATACAGAAAGACAAACATCAGCAAAAAGAGATGTTCCCAGATTAAAATCAGAAGATCTGTAGCTTGTCTATATATGATGAAAAATAGTGAGTCAAGACAACTCAGTCTCCAAAGCAATAGAGTCATATAGAAAGCGACCTAAAGCATTAGGGTTGGTTTAAATACATCCTCGAAATTAAAAGGGCAAATATAGAGATCTATAGTATAAACTCTTGAAACAGGACTTCAGCCATTTGAAGTCAGTGATCGTTAAGGCGAGGATCAACAAAGTTTTCTTTTGTGCTATTCAGGGATAAAATGGTTTGCTAAGCAAATTAATAGTGTCAATGAGATTTCGAGAGAAATGTTTGCCTGTCTTGGAAAACAAACTGTTGTCAAGTACATTAGAATTCAAGGCTGTCTAATAAGCGTGCTGGACGCTGTTTAAATAGATGATATAGCAGACACTTCAACAGATGTAGGAAGCAGTTCCAGCAGCTCTTCTTGGTGGCTAAGAGATGAGCAGGTTCTTTAATCTTGTTTAGCCTGTTTTTTTCTCCTTGAAAACCAAAATAGAACTATCCATCCAGGTGTGGTGATACCCACTTATAATCCCAGTACCTAGGAGGCTGAGATAGGAGGATGGCAGGTTTGTGGCCATAGTAGGATTCTGTTTCAAAACAAAAAGATAAAATAGGGCTGGGGATGTATCTCAGAGATAAAATGTCCCTGAGTTCTATTCCTCAGTACCACAAAATGAATGAATGAATGAATGAATGAATGAATGAATAGCTCTATCTCAAATGAACTACTGAATCTATGACACTGGGCAGATCTTGAGTTTCCATATGTTCTCATTATCTCTCCCCTTCTTTCTCTTCCCTTTATTCTAAAATAGCCAAAAAAGCACCTCTACCCAAGAGAGAGAAATACATTTAGTCACCCGAAAATAGGGGCCTCCACTTGAAAATAATGAAAACTCTATTTCTTTTCAGATCTCCTCTTTCACAGAGTGGCCTTTAAGATGGGTTTGTGAAATGTGATTGTACTTTCAAAGTAAAATGATAATATCTGAAAATATGACAAGATTATGTTTTGTCCTTCTAAGGAGAGTTGTTCACGAGCATTTTTAAAATGGGCCTAAATAGCATTTAAAAAGAAAAAAAAAAAACCTCAACCAATGGCCACTATTGAGAATACATTTCAGAAGATACATCCCTTAGGAAAAGTGCCAGCAATGTTATCTGTGCACATAAAAGGTGTTCGATGCAGCTAGCTAACCCAAAATATAACTGTATAAAGCATCGTGGAAACACATGGGTAGCTCTAAATACTAGTTTCTGAGCTGTGAAGAATAGAGCAAACCATGCCCTGGAGGCCTGCTTCAGACGCCACATTAATGATTCCTGCATACACAAATTCATTAGTTGTTTAATTAAGTTAAATCATGAATTGAATGTGTTTAATCATTAATTAAGAAACAAGTGTGCTGTGCTAAAATTTAGCACCTTAGGAAAAATATCACCGTAACTTTCCTGTGCCTACTGAATGGTTTCCAATTCTGCCTTCTTCCACGTTCTAGACACACACACACACACACACACACACACACACACACACACACCCCGCGGGAAAGAGAGAGAGAGAGAGAAAGGGAGAGAGAGAGAGAGAGAGAGAGAGAGAGAGAGAGAGAGAGAGAGAGAGAGAGAGAGAGAGAGAAAGGAGAGAAAACTTTCAGAAATACATTTGCCCTTTTCTTTTCTCAAATGGTGCTATCTTAAAAATAAAAGTGAAAGTCTTTTGTGTACAGATCAGGTATTTGACTTGTGTTCTTTCAAAAGATGCCATCTTCCTTATTTCAGAGAAAAGAATTATCTTCTTTCACAAAATAAAAATGTCAGTTTTCTGCCCCCCTACCAAAGAAATAATATTCAGTTGGGGGGGGGGTTAAATTTCAATCCCAAAGGGATTCTCAGGGTAACGCTACAAATAATCTCAAATCCTTTAATAACCACGTGCTAACATTACAACTAGAATCACAAATAGCGACCCTGTCAGGCTGCTACTTATTCTAATATTGAGACTAAAATGGAGAACTATGTTTACTCAACACCTACTGTGGACCTTTCCTTTTCGCATCTGTCATAAAATGCTGATACCGCTTCGAACTCTTGGAGGTTTGTGAGGTGAGAAAGTGGCCATTTTTCCTGCGAATATAAAGAGTTCCCCAACTGTGACCTTGGACACGATCGGGGAACTCCTCTGAGCCCATCCAGAGACATTGTGATGTGATACGTTTTCATAATGCATATTGTAATGGTTTATTCTGGTTGCTAACATTAATCAGTAATTCACCCAAGGCATCTTTTGCAGGGTTTCCCCAAAACAGGATATGAATTCTAGTATGCTTGATTTTGTTGTTCATGTCATACGTGGAGGTTCAGTGGATTTTATTTGGTAGTGTGGCTCGGGGACTCACGGCTGAGAATCCCGCTCCAGCATAATTGTCCACATCCTCGCGGAAGTGACTGGGTTAGTTGTCATAGCAACAGACATCCAAATTATCCACCTGATTTTTCCTTCTGGCTCTTTAGGGTATAGAACTACAGAGTATGGACAACCCTTTCTCCAAGGCGCTCCCAGCCCAGGTAAGTGAGTTTTCTCACCTATAACCTCCGAAAGCTGATTTTCAAAAATCCTCTCCTTCAAGTCGTAGCATTCAGACAAATGCCTGAATATGTCCTGTCAGCAAAAACGGAACCCCTGTATTTGCTATGAGAAGGTGAGATAGTTGTGGGCCGGACTGAGTGAGAACAGTCTGCATAAGAGAAAATTACAGTTTAGAAAAGAAAGGGCGGGGGAATTATTTGCTACCAGATTACTGAATGGAGATAAGAGTACTTGTACAGTAAATTGTCTCTCTGCAAAATTCTTTGAGTGATCCAGAAAAATAGAGATAGGCACTTTTAGTACCTGAGTACCATATATACAGCCCATATGTAAATATGGATATTTACATAGTTAAATATGTGAATCTGCAAATCCATATCTACAGTAATAAACGTTATTTAGGCTCATGGCTAATGTTTCCCATTTACCATAAATTTACAAATTGGTATAAAGCACCTGCAAGTTGAAGACCAGGGATGTCACATAACATGTAAAGGTGAATAGAACAACCAAAAGAGAAGTAGCCTTACTGCAAGAGACCCGTGGGGTGCTGGTAACTATAACACAAAGGCAACAACAAACTCTTGGGAAAGAAGCGCACAGTAAGGAGCCACACTACAGAAGACCTCAGCTCAGCCATCAAAGAGCTTGGGGGAGGTGTTTGGAACGGACTTAAAGTATGGAGAACTGGCCGGGAGAGACTAGAGGGAGCCGAGCATTCTCGAAGCAAGAACAAAAAATAAAAAAAAATTTTAAAAAGGCTCCGTGTGCACGACCATTGTGCTTCCTCAGGATGAGAGAAGAGTGCTGGAAATAAATTGAAAGGCAGCTTGGTACAATGCCAGGAAAGGACTTGAATGTTATTGTAGAGGGTTTATACTTAATGTGAGAAGAATTTCTTGAACAGATAATGACTTGACTGGAGATTCACCAAATAAGAGGACACTACTTGTATGCGAAGGGAAAGGAAGTAGGAAGGATGGCAGGCAAAAAATCATGAGAGTGGTACCCGAGAGCGTGCCCATCTAGCCCATATGACCAATGGCAAGATACCCAGCAAAGAAAAAGATAGACTCAAAGATATTTGTTAAGGTCCCCATGGCTAAAGATGGAGCAACCTGATCATTAATAAAAATAATAGCTGTGATGTATTGAACCACTGATTACCACTGGAGTGCATTGGTTAATCAACCCATTACTTTAAACTAATAAAGGGAGTTAAACATCACAGTGTCTTTCTCCAAACCATACAGCAAGACAGATGGTTTGTCACCAGATAGAGGATTTGGAAATTTTTTCCTTCTAGAAGCATTTGGCTAACAGTTTCTGAGGGAAAATAGAATAAAACATTACAATTTTGAAACTTGCAATGAAATTATTGGTTTAGATTAGACACAGCGGCTCACGCCTGTAAATTCAGTACTTGGAAGGCTGACACAGGAGATCACAAGTTCGAAGCCAGCCTTAGCAATTTAGTGAAGATTTCAACAACTTAGTGGGAAACTGTTTCCAAAATAAAAAATAAGTAGAATTAGATAAGTAAATAAAATAGGATTGGGGTGTGGCTTGGGGGTAGAATGCCCCTGGGTTGAACCCTCAGCAGCACAAAAATAAAAAGAGAAAGAAAGAAAGAAAGAAAGAAAGAAAGAAAGAAAGAAAGAAAGAAAGAAAGAGAAAGAAAGAAGGGAGGGAGGGAGGGAGGGAGGGAAGGAGGGAGGGAGGGGGGAGGGAGGGAAGGAAGGAAGGAAGGAAGGAAGGAAGGAAGGAAGGAAGGAAGGAAGGAAGGAAGGAAGGATCTGTGCCAGCAGTTCTCAAAGTGTTGTCCCTGGACTACCAGTATCAACATGACTTGAAGTTTGCTAGAAGTTCAAAGAACTGGGCCTAACACAGACCTATTGAATTATAAGCTTAAGGCTGAGCTCTGAAATTTGTATTTTTCCAAGCCCCTCAGGTGAGATGTAGAGACACTGACCTAGGCAATGATCATTAGTGGCTGTCAATATTGCAGAAAGAGGCAGCTACACGTGAAAAGCCTCCCTACTGGAAATAATGTCACCATGCAGTAGTTTGCCAAATGATTTATATTACACGACTCTATCAAATTATCAATTTATGAAAAATGCAAAGGAGCTGGCTTGGTGGTTCACCCCTGCAATCCCAGTACTGAGACAGAAAAATTGCAGGTTCCAGGTCAGCCTCAGCAATGTAGTAGGATCCTCAGGACCACAGAGAAAAGTTAGTACGCATAAGAAATGCTGAACACACTTTCATGGGATCATCAAAATGCAGTAAGCAAGACGGTGGTAAACCCTACAATAAAAACAATTAGTTTCTTCAACAAATGGGAAGGAGAGAGAAAGAAACAGAGAGAGAACATGTTGAGACGGAAGGAAACCTTGGTAACATATCAGTTATTACAATGTATGTGTCTTATTTCAATTTCTGAAGATGACAACCACAGCCAAATAAAATTACAAGACAGTCAGCCAGCCAGGGAAAGAGGAACTCTTGACTGAACATGTCATCTCGTCAGTTATTTTTCAGTGAAACAATACAGTTGTGACTATTAATAACAAAAGAGTCCTTATCTTGTAGAGATGCATGGTGAAATACTTATAGTTTCAAAATAATCTAAAGGATAAATATAAAAAGAAAAAGATAAAACTGATCACGAGCTGGTAATTAGTACATGGAGGCTCACTATGCAATTCTATCAGCTTCTGTTCTTTTTTTTTTTCTTTAGTGGGTCTGAGGATAAAATCCAGGGGCATTCTACCTCTGAGATACACCCTCTACCCTATTTTTTTTTATTCTTTATTTTGAAACAGGGTCTCACTGAGTTGCAGAGGGCCTCACTAAGTAGCTGTCTGCGAACCACGATCCTCCCGTCTCAGCCTCCCAAATGCTGGAATTACAACCATACACCACCATGCCCGGCAACTTCTATTCATTTTTTATGTTTTCCAAAACAAAATAAAATAGAAGAATTATTCTATTGTAAAATTATTCTATTTTCTATTATAAAATTATTTTCTATGATGAAATTATTCTATTTTCTATGATAAAATGATTCTGTTCTTCTATTATAAAATAGAAGGACTTAGAAGACATAGTGCCATTGCACTAACATACACCTGAAATGCCCCTGAGTTTTACAGTTAGGATGGTTACAAAAATATGACCAGAAAAATGTGCTAGAGTTGAGGAGAAGAATAAGTTTGTTCTTGAGTGGACTGAATTTAAAGCTTTGGCATAAGCCAGGCATGGTGGCACACACTTGTAATCCCAGCATTTGGGAGGCTGAGACCAGAGGGTCGCGCTTCACGGACACTCAGCTACTTAGTGAGGCCCTTCGCAACTCAGTGAGGCCCTGTTTCAAAACAAAGAATAAAAAAAATAGGGCTAGGGGTATACCTTGGAGTTAGAATGCCCCTGGGTTTCATTCTCAGTACTGCAAAAAAAAAAAATAGAATAAAATAAAATAAAGCTTTGGCAAAGCAAGGAAGACTTCAGCCATCCATTGGAAGGTTAGATAGACAATATGGGAGAAAAGTTGATATTAGAGAACCGCCATACCCCTGGGTTCCATCCTCGGTACCGCAAAAATAGAAAAATAAAAAAATAAAATAAAATGAAGGGTTTTTTGGGGGGTTGGTACTGAGGATTGAACTCAGAGGAATTATACCTCTGAACTACACCCCCAGCCCATTTTTTTATATTTTGTTTTGAAACAAGATCTAGCTAGGCTGCTGGGAGTCTCACTACACTGCTGAGTTGCTGAGGCTGTCCTCAAACCTGTGATCTTCTTTTCTCGCCCTCACAAGTACTGAGATTACAGGTGTGCAAAATTATACAGAACGGAATCATGCCTGTCGTTTGCAAGAAGACGGAAGGATCTGGAGAACATGTTAAGTGAGATTACCCAATCACAGAAAGTGAAAGGTCCTATGTTTTCTCACATAGGCGGAAGCTAGGGAGTATTCAGGACTCCAGAGGGGCTTCACATCATGGGAAAGAAATCTAAGTGGAGCCAGGAAGGTGGTCTAGGGGAAGGTGAGGAGGAAGAGTGAGGTGAACTGAAGGAATGACTACCATGGGCTATGTGTACATATGTGAAAATTCCAAAGTCCATCTCAGTACTCTGTATGGGGAAGGGGGAGATGAGGAGCTGGAGGGCACCAAGTACTATGTGCATATATGCTACTATCAGCATGATTCATAGTATGACGTGAGGCTAAAATGCACCAATTAAAGCATAGATGTCTATATACACACATGTATATTATGAGGCGACTAAGGGTAAATGCAATGGGAAGGGTAGCATTCTAATCTGACTGGTGGCCTTGTAAGAAGCGTAAATACACTGAAGTGTAAATTCACTGGAGATACAGTGATAGGCAACCATTCACAAGCCAAGGGGAGTTTTCCAGAAATTAACCCTGCTGGCACCTTGATTTTGGACTTCTAGCCTCCAGAACTCCGTGAAACAAATTTTTGCTATTAAAGCCACCTGTTCTGCACATCTTGTTCCAGCAGCCCAAGCAGACTAAGATAAGCCCTAGTGGCAGCCACACCCACAGTGGCTGTCTTTCAGTGTGAACAGCTCACTGAGAATTATATATCATCCTTACATTCCCACGATGTTACACTGAAGCTCCGATGATCTATCAAATTAAATGAACCTGGTTTAAAAAAATAGAAATCAGATGCAAATAAATGCTTCGTTAAGAGATTTTTTTTTTCATTGACGCTAGAAAGCATTTTCTCGGTATTGTTTTCATACATTTCAGATTAGGATAAATATTCTAAATATTCTAGCCTCCGGCTTTCATTCCAACTCACTTAAAAAAGCAAAACTGCTGCAAAACAAACTATGTTACCTCTTTCAATTTAGTGCAGATTTACTGCAATGTAGAGTGAGTGCAGAGATGGAATCCTACTCTCTATAACACAGCTACTTTGGGTCTGGATAAAAATCCATGGTGTTCAGCTTGTATTTTTTATCCAAGAAGCTCAGAATGTTTAGCAAACAGAATCTGTCATTCTAAAAGGTTCAACAAAGAAATAGCCCTCTTATACCATCATCTCAGAGACACAAGGCTAAGGGTTGGTCCTATGTGTGTGGCACCTTTCCTTGATTGTAATAAGGAATTTCCTTCTTCACTTTGCATTCCAACTTCATAGAACTGCTCTGGCCAGAGGGTCAAGACTCGAGACGGTACTCATCTTCGGAGTTATAGAGGCCCCCAGAATGACTATTCTATTATATATGACAGTAACTAAAGGCATTAAATACTGATAATCAAAAACCTGTACAAGAGTAGAATTGGCAATTCTATTCTGTACACTGGCAAGAAGAAGGTATTGTGTTGAGCCGTATATTCTGGCAACAGAAATGGCATTGGGTTTAAGAGCATACCCTTTTTAAATATCAAACTCTCCAACATCAGGGCCAGTACACTTACAGATTTTCTGCAAATTCAACGTCTTGGGGCCAGGATCTTTAAGACTATGATGAAAGAGCTCCCCTCATCTCTAAGGCACTAATAAAAGTCAATATTTTGGTTACTCTTTTTGACAAAGAGAAGCAAGTGAGACTTTCCTTGTGCAAAATGAACTGTCATTCTGCTGAGGAGTAGATATCTGTCTTTGGAAGACAGTCCATGTTCTACACTTTTTCCCCTGTTATTATGCTTATCTGTTTTTGTTGTTTCTAATAGATTTGGGTTCAGATAGCCATGATGAGTTATTATCCAAAAGTCTTATCAGTCTTTGCCGTGAAGCAAACCACACCGTCTCAATGAACTTATTTCTCCTGGCAGCTACAAAATGACAATGGGATTTACCCTCCTGGTTCACACTCATTCAAAGACGTTAGCTTTCCCTCTGTCAACAACAGGTCTCTGCAGTTGTCTTTGGAGTCTTAGAAAGTTTATTCATGAAGATGCCCAGATAATCAGCTCTTTTTCCCAGACAAGCAAACGAAGAATTAATTTCTGTACACCCATGCCAATAGAGTGATCAGCCAACTAAATAATCCCCCAATAGATAATGATCTAGAAAGTACTTATATCTTAGATTAGAAATTATGTGTTTGACCACGCCATCTGTCATACCACCTAAGATGCACTGAGGGATGTGTGTGTGTGTGTGTGTGTGTGTGTGTGTGTGTGTGTGTGTGGTGCTGGAGATTGAACTCAGGGGCAATCTATCTCTGAACTCCATTCCCTGCTTTTTTAATTTTTTACTTGGAAACAGAATCTCACTAAGTTGCGCTGAGAGCCTCACTAAGTTCCTCAGGCTGACCTCAAACCTGCAGGTCTTCCTGTCTCAGCCTCCCAAGTACTGGGATTACAAGCATGTGCCATTACACCCAGCCCCTGTGTTACTTAAATTAAAAAAAAACACATGTTATTGATAAAATCATGTTCCTTAAACATCTACTAAGGGAAAATAAATGCAGAAAAAGTTTTCCAAACATAATAGGATTGCCAACAACTCTAAGTACACTTTTCTCTTATTTCATTTTTTTCTTAGAATATTTCCGGGGTGACTTAGGTCCAGGCACCACGCAGGCCTTTGTGACCAGCGCCTCAGAAGCTCTGTCTCTGGTGGAAGATGTAAACCACACAAACGAGTAACAGGGAACGTGGCAGAATGGGATAAATTTCGCGGAAGACACGGTTCTGGTGGCAGTTCGGGGTGAGGGGAAGGTCTCAGAGAAGACTTTGGATGAGGATGTGTTTGAAACTCATCTTCTGCAGTCGGTGCGTTTGGACTTTGGGATAGAAGAGGGGGCAAAGTGATACCAGCCAGAGGAAGCAGGATTCGTGTTGTGAGAGCATAATTAGGTCTTTTCTATCAGAGGAATAGCTGGAGTCAGGCTCCATGTTGTAGGACCGCCATTGTGTAACCTTGTGTGTGCTTGTATTCTTTGTAAAGGTAGCACCTCCTGGAAACTTTAAGTGCCAAACCCTGTCCCGCACCCCCTTCAGCCAGTGGTGTAAAGATGTTGAGACTAGATCCCCACCAATAGAAGCATAGCACAGAAGGCCCACACTGAAAAGAAAATGCCCACCAGTTTTTTGCCAAGTTGTTGGCGAAGGGTATAGGCTCCCTTTTTGCCAAAAGTAAAATTGGTCCTCCCCAGCCACTTTCAAATATGTGTCTTTTTCTTAAGACTGCATGGAAATTTATTTCTAACAGTGTGAAGGTTAAGTTCCCTGCTCTTGAAATAACAGCCTGCCTGGACTGCTAGCTTAGAGCACTCCTGTTCTGTGTCTGAAACTCTTGAAACATGAAGGGGGAAAAAAAATCCATACTGTTCAGACAAATGCAAATTGTTACCTATTTTATAATGAAGTTGACCCCTGAGGTTAAAAAAAAATGCCGTTAGTTTATATAATTCAGAACAAATTGTTGTGTGGTAAAAATAGAACCAGCCAAGTAACTGCCCTTCCCTCCCATAGACCACAGAGGAGGCGTTCTTAGGAGCAGATCTTGTTTTTGATACAGACAACATGTAATACTGTCCTTTAGAGGGAAAGCATAATAATTTCCATTACAAACACTGGTTTTGTGTCACACACACACACACACACACACACACACACACACGCATTTTAATAATTATCTCATAATCAATATTTCTTCTAAATGTATTCCTGGAGAGAAAAAAAAACCTAACTGACCACACTCCAGGTGCTGTGATCACTAAAAAGTTAGTACTTTTCTTTGATGCTTTCAAGTGCAAAGGAATCTGCTTTTGCAATGAATGTCCTTGATTAATCGGTGATGGGCTACTAATCCTACGCAAAGGAAGATGGGGGGATAAAAACAAAAGGAGCATTAGCCAGTGATGGATCCTAATAAGCCATCCCCTAAAGATGACCTTTTGGCGTCAGGATTGTTTGGAGCTGAAGGCTGTTGACCACGAGGAATTTTATGCCCCGCCCCTTTCTGCCTAAAAGCAGGGCATCTATTCTGAACTGTAAAGATGTCTCCTTTTCCGCCTACTGGGAAGAAAGAGACTTTTAATCACAGGAGATAACTCTCAACACTGGTGACTTGAGTCTGCATTAAAAGAAAAAAATCTTACTAAATAAACGTAATCTTCCAACAGTTTTCCCCATTCATATATTTTCCCACAATCTACAATTCCTGGAAGCCCAAACCCCTTTTGACAGTGTATTGTCTTTCATTAAAAACTGGCACATCAGCTCTCAAGTTTAACTGATTCTTTGAGTTTTTCATCTTTTCTGTAAAGCTCTTGTGTACATTTGAAATAAACCTTTTCCTTGTGTTAATTTGTCTTTTGACGGGATTTTTTTTTTCTTTTGGTACTAGGGATGAAACTCGGGGGCATTCTATCCCCGTGCTATACCACCAGCCCTATTTTTTATTCTTTATTTTGAAACAGGGCCTCACTGAGTTCCAAAGGGCCTCACTAAGTAGCCTAGGTGAACTGTGACCCTCCTGTCTCCGCCTCACAAATGCTGGGATTACGAGCATGTGCCACCACACCCAGCTATTTGGCAGTTATTTTACGAACTCCAGGTACAGAATACAAAAATGTAGGGGGAAGTTGTTCCTTTCCTAACCTGGTGATTCCATCACTATGCAATGCATATTTGTAGAAAGACAGACCAACAGATTTAAGTCTTGCAGAGTCAGGGAATTACTAAAACTAGGCTAGAGGATGAGGTGAGTTGGTGTCTGGAGAACTGGCCAGCCCTCTCTTTAACTGAGGAAGTTGAGCCTAGCTGTTGGCGCATGCCTGAAATCCCAATACTCGCAAAGCAAAAACAGGATGACTGCATGTTCGAGGCCAGCCGTGGTAATTTAAAGAGGCCCTCAGCAACTTAGTGGGGCTTTGTTTCAAAATAAAATATAAAATGAGGCTGACGGGGTAGCTCAGAGGTAGAGCAACACCCCTGGATTTGATCCCCAGTTTTGAATTCAATTCAGGAAGAAGGAGGAAAAAAAGCAGGAAGAGGAAGAGGAGGAGGAAGAGGCAGAGAAGAAGAAGGAAGAGGAAAAGGAGAAGGAGGAGGAGAAGAAGGAGGAGGAGAAGAAGGAGGAAGAGGAGGAGGAGGACTACAAAGATGAGGAGAAAGAAGAGGAGGAGGAAGAAGAGGAGGAGGAGGAAGAAGAGGAGGAAGAGGAGGAGGAGAAGGAGGAGGAGGCTGGTCCTATGCACATTTGTTTGTGACACAAAGTCAAAGCTCACAATGCAAGTTAAAAATTTAAGTTACCAACTAGCAACATTTTCATGAAATGAGTCTTCTTACTGCATTGCAGAATCCTTTCTGTTGTCCTTGGTGTCTCTAAACTCCTGTGACCATAGAAAAACAGTTTAGCTCTTGTTCGTTTGTTTTTGTTTTTAACATATGCACGATCTCCTCCTTGACTAGCAGTGTCATAAAGGTATCCGGTACCCACAGAATTTTGAGATGAGTCTGGTACATGATTGGTTTCGACTTCTTGGACCCTCAGACTTCAGGGACTTCTTTTAAACACAGAAACATGCCTTGCTGCCATTAGAAGATTTGAAGCTGCATGCGAAAATGAGATTTTTTTTTTAAGGTTTTGTTTCCCAGGCAACTGCTTGCAATTCAAGATGGCATATGAGCCACAGAATCCCCCAGAGGCACACTCCCCCACCCACCATATCCTCTCTTCTGCCGCAAAGCCGCACACTCTGAGAGCCCAGAATCCTAGCCTTCTTTGGAGAGTGAGAGGAGATGCAGTGAATGATTAAGAAATGATGCTAAATTCAAAGACACTGGATACCTACTCCAGGCAATGCACTCCCCAAACAGTCTATATAATGGAGATAAACAAAAAGCACAAGTTGACCAAAATATTGGTAGTACTGATAGACTGAAAAGGGTTGAAAAAGAAGTTGCTTTGCCTTTTTTTATATTTATTTTCCTCTTTTGACAGCATTGGTAATCGAATCCAGAGCTTCACATAAGCTAAGCAAGCAGTCTACCGCCGAGTCAAACTCTGAGACTTGTCAAAACCTTTCAATAGCAGTGTACCTTAGTTGATCATTAATCAAGGGAAGATGTTATTTACTACGCCATAAAGACAGCCTTTAGTGTCTAATTGACATCTACATTGCTGCCAGGGTGACTTAGCGCAAAAGAAGCCGGGAGTGTTTGCTCTGATGGGACAACTCCAGAAATGTGCATTCAAAGGAGCCTGGAATCTGCAGGGGATTTTGAAATCATCCAGGCAGTCAATACCAACTTGAAGATTTTCCAACAGTCTCAGGTCCTGTTAATATATAATATACCCGTGTCAGTGACAGGAAAACAGGCTTTGTGCTGGTAGTTGAAACGTGAGTGGTAACCTGGGCAGGCAAGAGGATGCCTTTTCTAGCAGAATCTCGTGTAGCTCTCTGAAGCGATGGAGATTCGCTGTGGGTGTGAACTTTGCTGTCTCACAAGTGTTTTGTTTTCTTATTCAACATAATCATGGCTCTGGTCTTTGGATATAAATCATAGGAAGCATGTGCCCAGTTTTGCATTTGGAAACAAAAGTCATCATTTGAGCTCGTAGGGGTTAGGACGTTTTCTTGGCAGGCACAATATAAAAACTTGTTCTTTGAAAGAAAGATCCATAATAATGCATTATTTATTAAATTCTCTTCTCTTCTCTCTCTCCCTCTCTCTCTTCCTCTCTCTCTTTCTCTTTCTTTCTCTTTCCCTCTCTCTACCCCCCTCTCTCTCGCCCACCCTCAGACATATCACACACACATATAATTTATTCATCACTACTTTTACTAAATCTACTTCTGAGGATTTTTTCTATAAATTCCAGATTATTCTCTTTCTTTCTTTCTTTCTTTCTTTCTTTCTTTCTTTTTTTTTTTTTCTACTGGGGATGGACTCCAGAGGAATTCTACCTCTGAGCTACACCCCCAGCCCTATTTTTTATTCTTTATTTTGAAACAGGGTCTCACTGAGTTGCAAAGGGTCTCACTAAGTAGTTGAGGCTGTCCGTGAACCTCGATCCTCCTGCCTCAGCCTCCCAAATGCTGGGATTACAAGTGTCTGCCACCATGCCTGGCCCAGATTATTCTAAGAGAACTTTTTTCTGAATTTCAAGAATTCTTGCTCTTGCTTTCTTTTTTGATAAGATTAACCTACACATTGCTACTCTGATACTTAGAATACACCTAAGATAATAACACAATCATTGAGAGTTATTTTTCAGGCATTTTTTTTTCTGTTTTTACTGACTTTAGATGTCCCATGAGACTGTCAGAATTAGTTAATAAACTTTCCACTCAGCAAAAAAAAAAGTTCTTTTGGGTTTGTTTTCATTTGTTTTTTTTTTTTACCTCAAATTCTTTTCTCCAATGGCACCTAGAAGTTATTTGGCGTTTGGGCTACTTTTTCTCAGTCATGCCCACATTTCTGATACTCTAAAAATTTGGGTTTTCTGGTTATCCAAATCTATTATAATGATATAATCGTTATCTAGATGTCTAATAGCACAAAAAAAGGGGGAATGGGGTCAGGAAGGGTCAGATGTTTCCTAAATGTAGGATTCTCCATTAAACTTTTCTCTGAGCTTTCTCTATTAGACTATCTAAATAAAATCATTTAAAAATCCAGGAGCTTTTCTCCAAGTGCCCACGGGCCCCTTCTTAAATGTTCCTCTTAAGTTTCCACCCAGTTACTTGTGGCACCAAGCTACATTAACAAGTAAGCCTTCAAAGGACTTTGCAGATACAAACTAGAGCACACTGCCTTTTACCCTTTAAACGTCTAGGGGTTTTGACAATACATCAGAAATTATATACTATATTCTCACCTTTCCTTTTAAGTCCCCTCAACTCACCTCTGAATCAACGAAAAGGAGACACATGAAATTTTCTATCACTCAGTAAATAACAAGTCCACAAGCCAATGAGCAGAGCGTCCACAAGAGCCCTCTTCTAGAAAGTTATGAAGCATATTGCTGCAGTTTCATGCTAATAAGCATCGCAAAGCAGTGGGATTTTCTAATTTTCTAGTTCTTGTTTTTCATAACAACATCTGGTGACCTAAGCCTGGCATTCAGCAGAGCACATATGTGCCAGAAATTGCAAAGGTAGATGAAACCAGAAAAGGTGGGGGGAATAGCTCAGGAACCAGGAGTGGGAGGAAGGAAGGAAAGAATTGTTTTGTGAAGGTTTTTTTTTTTATCACTTTTTTAAAAACCAGAAACAAAACAAACAATGCCCATTATAATATCCCAAGCTTTAGAAGACTTGTTCGCTCTGTAGCTTTTCCCAGGGATATCAGAAACCAAGGAAATGACTCAGTTGACACTGAGCTGGTATGGGTGGATGTGGGATCTGGGTAAGGACTGACCGAGTGATTGCTTGGTGGATGGGGAATTGCGGTCTCTCATCATGATTGTCTCAAAAAAAAAAAAAAAAACTTAAAATCTTACTATTGCTCTCTTCCAAAAGAAGTTAACATTTTCTGCTAAATGTTTATACATTTTGCTTGTTTTGTGTCATGGTATACCTGCTTTGAGAGTCAGAAAACCCTAATCCTACCATCCTTCTAGTAAATTCAATGCTGTTTTTCCTTCTGAAACATAAAACAATTTCTGACTAATCTCAGAAATCTAAGCTAGGATAATTATGAGTTTCCACAGGGTTCACAAAATAAAAGAAAGTCTGAAGTAAACCTATTTTCTCAGGGTGCCTGGTATTTGGGAACCAAAACTTTAGGTGGTATCTTGTTCAGCTATGTGGTCCTGTGAGGTCTGATTCCAACACCACACTTCATTTTACCTCTACAGAGCTAATTATATCAACCGAGTCAGGTGAGAATTCTATCTCCAGATAAAAACCTGGAGAAAGCCACCCTTTGTTTCAGAAATGTGTTTTTATTTTTATTGCTATCGGCATGGTATTTAGAGAGAGAACAAGGGATAGAAGAAAAAAAATAAACGTGTTCACCGACGGCAATGGCTTCCTATTACCATATGCATAGTTTCTATCTAACCACTAGTTGCTGAAACTGATGATTGCCTCTGACCTCGCTGAAAATAACCTACTGTCCAATTAGACTTTCCAGGATTATTCTCTCCTCTCTAGTGCAGGAGGCAGCTGCAGCACAAGGTAATTAGCCACAACTGCGGGGACAGCATATTTTCTACACAGGCATGACAATGATGTTGGGTTTGACTGAGTAAAGAAAAAGTGGCGATTTTCTCCCTTTGACAGAAATTTTCACTGCTAATGTTTCTGTACATGTGAGGAATTTTCATAGTGTATAAAAACCACTGCCCCAAGGGAGAAGGGAACTGAATAATGAGAAGCAAGATAATTGGCGGTACCCAAAGTCCGGGAAGGTTCGATTGTTTCTCGGGCTCTGACGATGTCAATGGTCTTTGCATTTCCTATGAAATGGGAATTAGAAGGAAACACAGACTAGAAACAGAAATGTATTGAGATGTTCAATAAGAGGCAAGTGGCTTTTTTTAAAATCCATTTTAAGTTATAGCAGAAAGCTGGCATCAACCAGACAGGCTCCCAGTGTGATTATGTCATAGTGCCCACCAACGTTTTCATGTCTGTCCCTAGAGAAACAGCCACACTTTTTGTTTATTCAGGAGACACTTTCAAGCACGTTGTATGTCTTCGGGGATGTGAGCTGGAAATCCAGAGAACAGTGGAGACAGAGGGAAAAGAGAGCTCAGAAGATAAAGATGGGTGCTTCTAGGATTTAGTAAATTAGCCTCGGCTAGGAGTTCATGAAAATATCTGAAACACAGGGGAAATATAGAAGAAATAAAGCAAGCATAAAAGAAAGTGTCATATATCTAGGGGCTGAAACCAAAAGAACTTTGAATTGGTACATGATGCTCAAAGTCCAGAGGAGGCATGAGGGACACCCATCTCAGTTCAGTATCTTGCCCAGTAGGAAATTGGGGAATGAGGGTCTGGACAGATTTTGAGATTCTAGCCAGACTTAGCATGTCTATATCCATTCTGGAGGGGGCCTGAGAATTGAATTGTACATTTGTTTGTGAAAAAGCTAACCTGATTATATTTAAATTCTTCTATTCCGACTTCCTGTGGCATATTTCCGCTATACTTCCAAGACTCCTATATTAGCCATTCCTTCTAACGGTGGAGAGAGATAAGAGTTGACATATTCTACAGATGGAAAAAATGAGGTACCAAAGTCAGGGTGTAGTCCTCTGAGAGTGACCAAGGGCTCTGTAGAAATATTAGTTCAATTGATATTACCTCCAATGGTGAGGTCATGGTTTACTACTCTAAAACCAGTCCGAATTTTTCATAACATGGAAGAGTCAGGAGGGTCTCAGATTCAAGGCAAGTTTCAGCAACTTGGTGAGACTCTTGTCAACCTAGAGAGACTCTGTTTCAAATTTAAAAAATATATATGGCTGAGGATGTAGCTCAAAGGTAGAATTACTTCATTCAATCCTTAAAACAACAATAGCAACAACAGAAAAAAAGTCAAGAAAAATAGTAGAGCTGGGGGTGGTGCACACATCTGTAATCCCAGTACTTGCGAGGCTGAGACCGGAGGATCCCAGGTTCAAGCTTCAACAGTGTAATGAGAATCTCGGTAACGTATGGAGACCCTGTTTCTAAATAAAATATTAGATAGATCTTAGAGGTATTGGAGTATTGGAAGTATTGGGGTATTGGAAGTATTGGGATACTGAAAGTATTGGGCTAGTGAAGGTATTGGGTTCAATCCCCAGTATCACAAATAAGGAAGAGAGAAAGGAAGAAATGAAAGAAAAAAACAGTTGGAAAGCACCTCATCCAGGGGGCGTGGGTTACATTTGCTCTGCTTATGACTAATTCCCACCCCTTCGGTGCCCATCCATACTGTGGATGGTGACATCTTTAACTTTTTTTTCTCATGCTGGAGATTGAAACCAGGGCTTCGAGGATGCCATGCAGGTGCTCCAGCACTGAGCCACACCCTCAGCCCATGATCCCCAGCAGATTCTTTGCTACATAACAAATGCCCTGGTGGCTCCTTGGGTGGGTCCTACAGCAGGCCAGCCCACCTTCTGAAACCTGCAACCCAACTTACTGTTGAATAGGAAGGAGCAAGAAAGCCAAATTAAATTATCAGCCCTTCCTGCTAAATTCCAGCCTGGGATGCCTGCTCATAATTTAGACAGAGACCGAAGCCTTACTTGCTATTCACTCTCCCCTTTGACCGCTAAGGAAAGGAATTAAATTCTCTTCACTTTTCCAAATAAAAAGTGAGAGCTCCTTTGGTTATTCTGCAGGAAAACTAATTAGGCAAACTAATCTTCAGGACAGTAGCAACTGCCCTGGTATATTGCTTGGGCTCTTTCTCATCTCTGGCTTTGTCTCCTGCAGCTACTTACTACGGGGTCAGCCTGCAGGCTTCTGGGCCATTCCCAACAGGGAAAAGCGCACAACAGAATCCCCATCTCTGTTTTCAATAAATTTATAAGCTAATGGAGCCGGATATGGCAGTGCATACCTGTAATCTCAGTACTTGAGAGGCTGAGACAGGAAGATCACAGGTTCAAGATCAGCCTCATCAGCTTAGCAAGGCTCTCAGCAATCTACTGAGATCTTGTTTTAAAACAAAACAAAAAGAAAAAAATGAAAAAAGAGCTGAGGGTGTAGCTCGGAGGCAGAATGCCCCTGGGTTCAACGCCTAGTATCACGAGAGAAATAGAGGAAAAGAGAGGAAAGGAGAGGAGAGGAGAGGAGAGGAGAGGAGAGGAGAGGAGAGGGCGACAGGGAGAGAGAGTATAACTAATTCTAGAGGAGATGATGTGCCCACATTGTGTAATTCCTTCCTCACTCTTTTCTTGATTTTTCTATTATATCCTGGACATTCAGGCTCTCTATAATGAGCTCTGGCTCTTATTTAAGTTTTGTAGTTCAGCAGATCTCCTTTGCCGATGTGCCGGTGGCTGGAGGGCGGTACCCATCGCAGGGGAAGTGTGGGCTCACCACTTTCCCTGTGGTGCCTCTGGGTAGGTGCACCTGCTGCACTAGGTGGAAGGTCAGCCCCTCCCACAGGCCTCTGCTGACCTTAGGGTGCCTGGGAGGAGCATAGGCACCTCTAACTGCTCAAGTGTTGCCTCTGCTGACAATGGTATGGCTCGTTGTCCAGAATCAAGGGTGAAAGTTCTGACTCTCCAACAGGCACCCTGGGTCGATGCCACCGGGGACAGAGGGGGCCACCTTGGGACCGCTGTGTGAGGAAGGAAGACCAGACTGGCTCTGGGGCACTGCTGAGGGAATTCTGCTCCTTACTCACCCTTCTGTCGTATCACTTCAGCAAGAATGAGGGGTGCCTGCTTACAGTCTGTAGAGTAATGAAGGCCAGGCTATCTATTTGACTTCTGATGGCTGGTGGAGGGATGGGGCTATAGATTTTCTTATATTTTTCTGAAGCAAAGTGTGTGTTTGTGTATTGTCTAATAATCTGCTTTAGCCAGGCACAGTGGGTGCATGCTGGTAATCCCAATATTTGGGAGGCTGAGGCAGAAGGGTAGTAGGTTTGATATCTACCTCAGAAACTTAGTGAGACCTTCAGCAACTCATGAGACCCTGTTTTCAAAATAAAAAATAATGTCAGGTGTGGTTGCACATGCCCGTGATCTCAGTACTTAGGAATCTGAGACGGAGTACCACAGGTTCCAAGTCAGCCGTAGCAACTCAGCAAGGCCTTTAACAACATAGCCAGATCCTGTTTCCAAACTTTAAAACAAAATAGAGCTGAAGGTGTAGCTCAGAGGTAGAATGCCCCTCGGTTCAATCCCCAGCACCATACATACATAAACACACAAATAAATAAACACATCCATCCTTTCATACATACATACATACATACATACATACATAATGGATTGGAGTGTAGCTCAGAGGTAGAATACACCTGGGTTCAATCTCCAGTACCAGTGCAAAAACAAAAAACAAAACAACCCAAACTTTTCTGCTGTCTCTTTTCTGGCCCTTTAAGTAATGAAAGTAAGCTTTTATCTTCTTTTTTCTTCCTTTCTTTTTTTTTTTTTGTGTATATATGGTATTGGTATTGAACTGAACGGCATTCTACCTCCAAGCTACACCCCCCAGCCCTTTTTATTTTATTATTTGGAAGCAGAGTCTCACTAAGTTACTGACAGCCTCACTAAGTAGTTGAGGCTGGCTTTGAATCTGCAATCCTCTTGTCTCAGCCTTCCAAGTACTGGAATTACAAGCGTGTGCCACCATGCCCAGCTTGAGAGCAAGCTTTTCATGGGACATTTCTTTTTCATTTTCTTTCTTGGAGGGTCTTTGCTTGTGATTGTTTCCATATTTCTGGTTTCTTCAGTGCCTAGCCTGGAATCCATGAAGCTAAAAGAAAACAGGGACTTCGCTCTCTGCCCTGCGATTCTTTGCATAAGCCTGAGGTCTCTGGGGCTTCCTCCCTTCATTTCTATAACTTCCAGATTCCTCTAGTGTTTCTTTTATATATGACACTTGGGATTTTTAGTTGGACTTAGCAGAAGAAATCAGAAAAAAAAGTGTATTTTCTCCTCCTTGTCTGGAAGCTTTATACCATTCTAATTTTAAAATTTAAAACAAAGTATCTTAAAAAACTTAAATTTAAAACAAAGTATCTCATGAAGCTGGGCGTGGTGGCCCATGCTTGTAATCCCCGCGCTTGGGAGGCGGAGACAGGAGGATCGCGCAGGTTCGAAGCCAGCCACGCTGGGTTATGAGACCCTGTTTCCAAATAAAAATATGAAAATAGGTCTGAGAGTGTAGCCCGGAGGTAGAAGGGTTTCCAGGAACCCCGGTACCACCAAAAAAAATGACTCATGAAGATATTATGCCGTGATGAACATGGGCGAGGGAGCATGTCTATGAAAACGAAAAGCTCACGTGCGATGAGCTGACCCATTTGGACAGGGAAAGGCCACGGTTCATTTGTTATACAACCTAAAGACAGCCTGAAAAGGCAGAGAAATGTCCTAAAAAGTGGTGAGGGAAGAGTTATAAAGGTGGCCTTTGGAGAACCAGTCTTTGGAGGGCGTCCGAAAGTGTTTAGAAGTACCCTAATGTTACTTAGAAATATCCTAAAAGGAAAAAATAAATAAAAAGAGTTATAAAGGTGGTGGTCTTTGGAGAGCCAGTCTTTGGAGGGCCTGGGAAGACAGGCAGAAGCCTGAGCTCCAGGCACATCACCATGGGACATAATGTCCTTGAGAAAGGAAGGAGCTTGGGTGTGAGCTCTGCTATTTAGACAGTGTTAGCTCCTGCGACTTAGCCTCCTGCGCATGTGCCCTTCTCTAAAATGAGCGTAATCCTTTCAGGGTTTGCTGCCAGATGAAGGATAACAGTATAAACATCTCAAGAAGGCACCCTGCCTAGCTCAGGAAAGAGTAACAAGAATAGAGGAAATAGGATATAGAGATTTGGAAAACTAAAGAAACGAAAGTGGGCTGAAGGGCTTAATTTGACAAAATGTAGAAGAAATTTGGGAGATTAAAGAGCCTAGAACCTAAAACAAAAAGCCTAGAATGTGAGGAGCGAGGTAGGTGGCTGCTGTAGTTTATTTGAACAGGTGATAAAAATTAAGAGCCAAGAGATATTTGGATATAGGTAATCCTGGAAAATGAAAAGATGTGTGTGTGTGTGTGTGTGTGTGTGTGCGCGCGCGCGCGTGTGTGTATGTTACTATAAATCGAACCCAGGGCCATTCTACTAGGTCTGAGCTACACCCTCTAGCCCCGTTTTATATTTTATTTTGAAACAGGGCCTAAGTTGCAGAAGGCCTCACTAAGTTACTGAGGCTGTCCTCAAACCTATGATTCTCCCATCTTAGCCTCCCAAGTATTGAAATTATAAGCATAGCCCACCATGCCCGGTTGACCTTTTTGAAGACAGAAAATGGCATTATTTGTAGCTAAGTATGATAAATGAGAATGAGTAAATCCTAGCAATTCTTGGTAAATAGGAGGAGATTTGGTAAATTTTCATGAAAATTCAGTACAATTTTTTAAAATTTTATATCAAGAACAGTGCTCTTATGCAAGTATACACGGTAAGCTTATCAAACTGAGGCTTATCCTAAGATCTCTTCTAATGATTGGGAGAGTAATTATTCATAGCTTTTGATTTTGTTTGAATAATACTCCAGTATACTTTTAAATAATTTCGGTATTTAGTACTTTAAACATGCCCATGGGAGGCTTTTTCTTAAAAGGAAGACTATCACAAATAACTTAATAGGCCTGAGTAAATTTTAATAAAATTTTTATTTTTATTTATTTATTTATTATTTATTATTTGGTAGTACTGGGGTTCCTGGAAGCCCTTCTACTTCCAGGCTACACTCCCAGACCTATTTTTCTTTTATACTTTTTATTTGGAAACAGGGTCTCTTAAGCCAGCGCGGGGCTGGCTTCGAACCTGCGCGATCCTCCTGTCTCCGTCTCCCAAGCGCGGGGATTTCAAGGGTGCGCCTCCATGCTCGGCGAAATTTTTTATATTTAAAATTTGCATGAAAATTTCTATGAATGAGTCATTTTGTTTAATTATGCAATGTATCTGCAACTTGATTAAGCTGTAGATACTTTAATTCTCTTCCTTTTAAACAAAGTACTGCTGAGTCATCAGCTCCAAATATCTCCAGTTCTCTCCTTTAGATGCAAATCACAGCTCAGCTCATATTGTTTAAAAACTACAAACTCCCCCACCTACATTAGCTATAACCACCCACTACTACAAACTAAGGAAAATTTCTTTTTTGTGTACCAGAAGTACAAGAGAGAAGATAAGAGAAAAGGTTAATTAAAGATGAGTGAATTAAAATCTTCAATCGAAAGAAGTAATAAAGTAGCTTAATGGATATAAAAAAAAAATAAAATCCATCTCTGTGCTACCTACAAGGGACTCACTTTAGCTCGAAAAACACACAGAGGCTGAAAATGCAAAGGAGGTAGTCTGTCCAAATGGTAACCAAATAAGAACAGGGCTAGCTATACGTAGGTCAGACAAAATAGACTTTAAGTCAAACGCCGTCACAAGAGCTGGGCGTTGTGGTGCATGCCTGTAACCCCAGTATTTGGCAGGCTGAGACAGGAGCATCGCAGGTTCAAGGCCAATCTCAGCAGTTTAATGAGGTCTTCAGCAACTCAATGAGATCTTGTTTCAAAATAAAAATAAACAGGGTTGGGGGTATAGCTCAGAGATAGAATATCCTGGGTTCAATCCCTAGAACAAAAAAAACTGTCACAAAAGACAAATATAATTCTCAAATAATGTTAGAAGAGTCCATTTACAAGAAAATACAAAAGTTATAAGTTTATATGCACCCAACAGCAATGCATCTAAATATACAAAACATTGACATACCTAAATGGAGAAACAACAAGCAATGCCATAAGAGGAGATTTCAATATCATACCTTCCACAATGGATCAATCTTCCAGACAGGAAATCACTAAGGAAACAGCAAAATTGAACAATCTTACAGAGTAAATGGAACTAACAGACATACAAAGAACTTTCTACCCAGTGGCAAAAGAATATACATTTTTCTCAAGCCCATGTGTGTGTTGTTCAGAATAGATTAGGTCACAAGAAAAATTCTTAACAAATTTAAGAAAATAAAAGTTGTAATCAAAGTTTCTTTTCTGACCACAATGGAATAAAACTGTAAATCAATAGTAGAGAAAAACACAAAATCTTACAAATACGTGGAAGCTAAACCACGTATCCGTAAACAATCATTGGGTCAAAATAAACACAAAAGCAAATTTGGAAAAATTTTCAAGACAAATACAAATGAAAGCACAACATTTCAAAACTTCTGGGATACAGAAAAAGCCAGTATCAAAAGGGAAGAGCAATATCATTGTTCTTTTTTTTTTTTTTAAGAAAAAAAGAAAGATTTCAAGTTAACGGCCAAATCTCACATCATGATTAAGTAGAAAAAGAAGAAAACTAAGCCCAGATTTTACAGAAGAAGAAAAAATAAAGTAATAAAGATTAGGGCAGAAATAAATCAACTCTGAAATGTTAAAAATATAAAAAAGCTAACAGAACCTTTTTTATCTTGTTTTTTTAAAAAAACAAAATCAATAAACCCTTAGCTAGACTAAGGAAGAAAGAGAGGAGATTGAAATAAATAAGATAGAAATGAGAAATGGTACATTACAATGGATGAGTCAGAAATAAAAATTCATAATGGTCAATTATGAATAGTTATATAACAACACTTTGTATCACCCAGGAGCAATGAGTGAATTTCTAGGGACATACAATCTATCAAAACTAAATCAAGAATAAGTCTGAACAGATCAATCATGATTAAAAAGATTGAATAAGTAATTAAACATTTCCCAGCAAAGAAAAGCCCACGATCAGATGACTTTATGGGTGAATTATACCAAATATTAAAAAAAAAACCATATCAATTCTTTTTAAACTCTTTCAAAAAATAGAAGAGAAAGGAATATTTTCAAACTCATTTTATGGGTCTAGCATTATTAGCCTGATGCCAAGCTAGATGAAGAAATCACAAAAGAAAGGAAAAGTACAAGCCAATACTCCAAATGCAGGAAAAAAAATTTCAGTGAAACAGTAGCCAATCAAACTCAGTATTGTGTTAAAATATTTATTCATCAGAACCAAGGGAGATTTATTCCAGGGATGCAAAAATGTTCCAACATAAGCAAAGAAGTCAATGTGATATAACACATGAACAAAATGAGAAGAAAAAAAACCCATATGATCATCTCAATAGATGCAAAATAAAAGCATTCAACAAAGTTCAACATCCGCTCATGATTAGGACTCTTAAAAAATAAGTGGAAGAGGAACTTATTTCAATGTAATACAGGCCCTGTATCAAGAACTCACATCATAATGGGGGAAACTACAGAACAAACTATAGAACAAGCCAAGACGTCCATCAGCAGATGAATGGGTCACAAAAGGATCCGTCCACCATGGGATATTGCTCAGCCAAAAGAAGAACAACATTACGTCATTTACGGGGAAATAGATGGAACTGGAGAACATCATGCTAAGTGAGATTAGTCAGTCACAAAAAGTAAAAAATTGGATGCTCTCCCTAATATGTGGAAACTAGGGAGAAAACGGGTCATAGGAGGAACGCTAGACCAAGAAGTGGAATCTATAGATGAGCAAATAAGTTGACCTAACTGAGGGGATGGGGAGGGGGAGGAGGGAAATTCCCTAATGTACATGCTGTACGTTCACAAACATATCAAAGCCAATCACTAAGCCGACCTGCGAAGGAGGGAGGGGGAAGGAACGGAGTGGGAACTGGGAAGGGCTAATTGGGTGATGTGTGCACGCATGCCTCCACCATCTTGTACTTCATTAAGATATGACTACAATGCACCAATAAAAAAAAAATTTGAAAAAATAAACCAAACAACCTAAAACAGTATGACACTGGCAGATACATCAGAGAAACAGAATGGAAAATGCAGAAATAAAAGCACACATCTGTGGTCAACTGAACTTCAATGAGGGTGCTGTAGGGTTGAAGGAAAGTTTCTTTCCACTCCCAGAGGCCTTATTTGACTCTGCTAAAATACCTTGACAACAGATAAACAGAAGAAAGGCACACAATCTCACTCGCATGCAATTGGGAGCCACACAAAACATAAACTCCAATGAAGGGTCAGAGAGTAGAGGCTTAACTACTCTCTTGTTAGTAGAGAGGGGAAGGAAAGATTAGCAAGTTTAGAGGAAGAGTAGATGCATTTTAGAGAAGATGAATGGGCCCAAAGAACATAACATAGTCTGGGACAAAGTTCCTCTGGGCTCTGGAGTTGTAGCAAGCAATAGGAACTTGAGGGGTGGACCTGCCCTGCCAACAGGTGCTGTCTTACTACATAAACACAGGCTCCTACGTGACGGTCTTTGGGAGAAGAGAGGAGAAGTCTGTTCAAGTCTACTTGGCAATGACTTTTAGTTTCCTCTCTGGTGATTAATCTTTGGTTAATGGGATCTTAGGGAGTGAGTCCAGGACAATGATATTTCTTTTGTAAGAACTTCCTTCAGTCAAATAAAAGAACCTCAGAAAAATTTCTCACCTGCACTTAGAGAAAAAGAAGGCAAAGTCAGAGAGACCTTAAGTCTTAGGTAGTTTGTAAAGTCTTCCAATTTCCTTCCATTCACAATGCTCAGCATGCCAAAGTGCTGTAGTTTGGTATTATTTTCTGAGTTCCAACAGTGCCAAGAGGGCTCACTGAGGGCAAACACCTTCTCTTCAATAAATAGTTTTGGAAGAACTGGATGTCCACCCGCAGAAGAGTACCAATGCATCCTTGTGTCACCGTTCATGAAAGCAGTCGACTCAAAATGGATTGAAGGCGTACACACAGAACCTGGTGCCATGAGACTGCTTGAAGGAAACACAGGACTAAGCTTCTTCACGTTGTTCTGGACAAAGATTTATTTGGCTATGACCCCAAAGTATAGACAACAAAAGAGACATCAGACAAATGGAATGACCTGGAGCCACAGGCTTCTGAAGAGCAAGGGGTATCATCAACACTGTGAAGAGGTGACTCGGAGGCTGGGAGGACGCTTTTGCAAAACACCCGTCGGGTAAGGGATCTTTATCCAAAATGCATAAGGACTCAAACCCTCTCAATAGCAAGGAAACAAATAATCTGATTTTAAAATGGGCAAAAGACCTGAATAGACATTTCTAAAAAAAAAAAAAAAAAAAAAAAAAAAAAAAAGACATGCAAATGACCAACTGGTATTGGGAAAGGTGCTCAATCTCTAATTATCAGGGAAAAGCCAATCAAAACCCCAATGAGATATGACCTTGCAACTGTTGAACTGGTATTATCCAGAGACAAAAGCAACAAGCATTGACAGGGATGGAGAAAAAAAAGGAACCTCACACTGTTGGTGGGAATGTAAATTAGCACAGCCATTATGGAAACAGTATGAGGTTCCGCAAAAAAATTTTAAAAATAGAACTACCATATGTTTCAGCAATCTCATCTCCAGATATCTATCCAAAGGAAATGAAATCAGTATGTCAAAGACAACTGCCTCCCTATGTTAATTGCACAATTATTCACAATAGCCACGCTATATAAACAATCTAAGTGTTCACAGACAAAGATGAATGGATATGGAAAGCGTGATATGCATGGAGAGAGAGAGAGAGAGAGAGAGAGAGAGAGAGAGAGAGAGAGAGGGAGAGAGGTTACTCAGCCTTTTAAAAAAAAGAAAAGAAGTTGGGTGTGGTAGTACACACTTGTAATCCCAGCATTCGGGAGGCTGAGACAGGAGGATTGTGGTGCTACTTAGTGAGGCCCTTTGCAACTTAGTGAGACTCTGTTTCAAAATAAGAAATATGGCCGGGAGGTGGCGCACGCTTGTAATTCCCGCGCTTGGGAGGCAGAGACAGGAGAATCCTGCAGGTTCAAAGCCAGCCGTGCTGGCGTAAGAAACCCTGTTTCAAAAATATAAAATAGGTCTGGGAGTGTAGCCCAGAGGTAGAAGGGCTTCCAGAAACCCCAGTACCACCAAATAATAATAATAATAATAATAATAATAATAAATAAGTAATAAAAAATAAATAAAATTAAAAAATAGGGATGTGGGTGTAGCTGGGAGGAAGAATGATGCCCCTGGGTTCTATCCCCTGTACTGCAAAAAAAAAAAAAAAAGTCTGCCATTTGCTACAGGACCCTGTGCTAAGTGAAAATAAGGCAAATAGAGAAATATAAATACTGCAGATCTCAATTATACATAGAATCTAAAAAAATCCATGCAAGCAGAAGAGTATTTGAAAAGTCATACAATTTGTTCTAGCATTAAGTGCTTTGGGGAGGCTGAGACAGGAGGATCACAGGTATTAGGCCAGCCTCAGCAACTTAGCAAGGCCCCCTGTAACTTACTGAGACCCTGCTTCAAAATAAAAAATAAAAAAGGGCTGAGAGTATAGCTCGGAGGTAAAATGCCCCTGGATTCAATCCCCACTACTGCAGGTTGCCAGTGGTGGTAGAAGAGGCAGTAAAAACTCAAGATCCTAGTATACAAAGTATAAATAAATTCTGGGAGACCTAATGCACAGCAAAATTGATTAATAAAATAATTAATTAATAGAGTTAGTAATTCTCTATTGTATATTTAGAATTGGCTAAGAGATCTGATCTTAAGTGTTCTCACCACCAAGCACACAAAAATTCTGTTGCTGTGTGACCTGGGGGGTATGCTAATTAGTTTGCTCATAGGTGATGCGTTCACAATGTATCTGCATAGCAAATCATCACATTATATAACTTAAATATGTACAGTTTTCTTTACCAATCAAACTTCCAAAAACCTAGAATCACCCCCTCAAATAAGAATGGTGAACAATACCGAGCTTATCTCAGGAGTTTTCAAAAGTAAATTATAGTCTCACATTTATTGGGCATCATCCAATAAATATCCTATACATAGTCTCTCATAGAATTCTTGTAAAAGTGCTGGGATATAGGGTGATCGGATGATCCCGGTTTCACGTACTCAAAGGGTGAGCCTTGGACACCAAAGTTACCCCGTGAGTATGAAACTGAGCCTGCCTTGGTTCCAGTTTTATTTGTCATCCAGTCCTGATCTCTTGCGTCTCCTATGACTTGACGTTCATAAACTCCTTGTGGCAGCAAAAGCACGTGTCCTGAGTCCTCTTACCAACCTCCTACAATAATAAACCATTTCGTAATGGGAACGTTAAACTAGTGTCTTTAAACGTCCATTTTATGAAGAAGTCCATACAAAGAAGGGCTACTTACGCACAGATGACTTGAATAACAAATGAGGAGGAATCTTGAGTTAATTTCTGCCTCCCTCTTGTGTCCAAGACTAGTAATGACAACTTGAGACCTGGTTTCTCTCCTTTAATGGGAATGATTCCACTTCCCTGAGTCTGAATTTTGAAATTTGATCTGTTCACAAAGTAGAACTTAGCTCATTCGAAACTCCCCATAAAATGTTATCTGTTCCCTTAAAAGCAACAATTTCAGCGTGTGATAGAGTGAGATGAAATCAATACGATCTAGCGCAATAAACTTCCTTTGTCTCCTGTCTTCTATACAAACTGCCCCGATAGTTTTCAATCTTAAGTAAAGCTGTGGCCACGTTACAGAAAGTTCCCCAAAGAAGTCTGATGGAATATTGTGCCGTGGTGGGCTTTGGATCTGTTTTAAAACATTAGTCACTAGTTTACAAAACGCAGGTAAATCCTGGCTTTTCGTGGTGTTTGATATCTGAAAAGTCATTCCAATTATTGCATCATTAAATGCTTTAGGAGGACTTCCTACTTAAATAAAACCTTCAGTGAATCGCCTTTTTATTTGTGGCACTGGGGATTGAACGAGGGACATTCTACCCCAGCCTATTTTATTTTATTTTATTGTTTTATTTGATTTTATTGGAAACTAAGATTTCACTAGGTTGCTGAGAATCTCATATAAGTTGCTGAGGCTGGCCTCGAACCTGCAATCTTCTCAGCCTCCCTCACCTGGCCGTGAATCTCTTCTTAAAGCAAATAAAGACTGTGGAATATTAGCTGCTTTGAGAATCCACTTCTTATGCAGATGAGCTTATTTAGGGACGGTCTAACACTTTCACATAAAAAAATGTATCAGCTAGGAATGGTGGCACCTGTAATCCCAGTACTTGGAAGGCTGAGACAGAAGGGTCTTGGGTTCAAGGATAGCCTCAGCAATGTAGCAAGGCTCTCAGGCAACCTGTAAAACCCTGTTTCTAAACAAAAAATAAAAAGGGCTGGGGTGTAGCTCAGAGGTAGAATGCCCATGGATTCAACCCTCAGCACTACCACCCAAAAGACAAAGGATGTGTGGGTAGTCATGGCAACAGGTTTTTTTGTTAGATCATGTTTCTTCCAGGTAGTTCAAGGAGGAGCCATAGATGCTGTTAATGAGGATTCTCAAGGGTTTCCTCATTAAACATCTTTCATCTATACTACAAAATTAATACTATTATAAGATTGGGATGCCCACTCCTGTAATCCCCGTACTTGAGAGGTACAGACAGAAGGATCACAGGTTTGAGGACAGCCTCAGCAAGTAGTGAGACTCATCAATCTAGCAAGAATTTTTTCAAAATAAAATAAAAATAGGGCTGGGGGATTTAGCTCCAAGGTAGAATGCCCCTGAGTTCAATCTAGTAAAACGAGAGAGAGAGAGAGAGAGAGAGAGAGAGAGAGAGAGAGAGAGAGAGAGAGAGAGAATATGGAGGTGATACTCTCCAGAGGATTTTTTCTTATGACTACAGGGATTAAATCTAATACAGGTTAAGAACTTTTTTTTTTTTTAATGAAAGATTTAAGAGTCACACAGGGCCAGGAGGGGGAGCTACAATTCTCTGTCATTGAGATTGACTTTTTCCCCTACCAGAAACAGGTGTGACTGGATTAAGGCACCAAAATAGAAACCTAGTTTTGTTAAAGCTCTTAGACTATTTCATAGCTCAAACTCTCGTGACACTCCTCAGTAACAGAAGAAAAAATAAACACATTTGAGTTATCGATACCAAGCAAACATGGGATCATTATACAAAGTATATGCAAATTAACAGTATATGATTTTCAAAGCTGTGCCCATAACTGAGCACATTTTGAAGAATAGTTTGGATTGTGTATTCGACATAGAAAAGTGATCGGGGATGAAGCCTATGTGAGGTGAATTCTAGAAGATGATTTCTCCCTCTCAGACTCCTGAATTACAGCAGAAAAGGGGACAGCTAACTGCATGTTGATGAATAAAAACAGCAAAGAAAGTATCATATAGAAAGCACAGAATGAGGAAGATTCTCCCACTAACACACACGGCCACAGTGGTTCCATTTTTGCAAATTGCACTGCAGTTCTTTAAATGGTCCTCTGTCCCCTTGAAATAAATAATGCCTCTCTCCAGTGTACCCAACATTTTACTCTTAAGGAAAAAGATGTACCAGGCAAATACAACCTAAGTATATCAGGAGCCATACATGGGAAGAAGCTCATCTAGACAGTGGCACTCCTCAGCCTCCTGTGTGTTAGAATTGCGTGTGTGTGTGTGTGTGTGTGTGTGTGTGTGTGTGTGTGTGTGTTGGGTAGTATTATGGATGGAAGCCAGGGAAATTCTAGCTCTAAGCTACACCCCCAGCTCCCAGTTGTTTGTTTGTTTGTTTGTTTGTTTGTTTGTTTGTTTGCAGTACCGGTGATGGAACCCAGGAGCATTGTACCTAAAGCTACACCCCCAGCCCTAGTTATTAGTATTTTTATTTTTGAAACAGGGTCTCGATGAGTTGCGAAGGGCCTCGATAAGTCCCGGAGGCTGTCCACAAACCACGATCCTCTGGTCTCCACCTCCCGGAAGGCTGAGATTATAAGCGTATGTCACTATGCCCAGCCCTCCCCCTGGCTCTTTTTATTTTTGTTTTGAAATGGAGTCTCACTAGGTTGCTGAGATTTTCACTACACTGCTGAGGCTGTCCTGGAACCTGTGATCCTCCTGTCTCAGTCTTCCAAGTACTGGGATTACAGGCATGCATCACCATGCCTGGCGGCTTTTCTAAATTCTGTAATCAAAATATGATACCGTGGATCAAACATGCACACATTAGCCATTTGTGATCTATTCATGAGGGAAACTTTAGTTGTCCTTTTGTGGAGGTTTGATGGGATGAGATGTCTTTCCATCTCCTGGACAACATGCCACTAGGCACATCTGCATTGTATTATACGATGCACATGATGTCATTCTGCCCTTACAAGAAATTTTCCAAGTAGATATTGCCAAGCTTAAGCCGGACATGGTGGCATAGGCTTGTAATCCCCATGATTGGGAGGCTGAGACAGAAGGACAGAGGTTCTCAGCCAGCCTCAGCTACTTAGTGAGGCCCTCTGCAACTTAGTGAGACCCTGTTTCCAAATAAAGAATAAAAAATAGAGCTGGGGGTGTAGTTCGGAGGTAGAATGCCCTTAGATTCCATTAATGGGAAAAAAAAGACATTGTCAAGTTCATTGCATTGATGAAAAGCTGAAAAGGGCAGATGAGATGACAGAGGTTATGACTAGAATATTAGAAGGGTTTGTAGCTCTCTTGTGAAATTTCCCTCCCGAATACCAGGCATTTACTTTACGGTCTCTTGTTTTAAAGTACCACCTGGAAGAAAATCTCTAAGCCATATGAGAGCTATTTTCTCTGACTTTGTCCTTTGTCTTCTTTTCTTTCCCCCGCAAATCAAGTTCTAGTGAGCACCTCTAATGAGTTTTACTGTTTATTGGGCTTATCAGAGGTAAGGTAACTTCATATTTGCATTTGAAATTTATCACCTACTACACAACCTGACATTTCATTTGCTTTTAAACAGGTCTTCAAGTCTTCCCATTGGAGCATATATTTTGGATATACTAAAATAGATGCAAATACATATCAGATTTCTAAAACAATCACTTTACAAAAATAGACTTCAACCTGACTATTAGGCAAAATAATTTATTATGTGATATTAAATATGTCTTTCAGAGCCCGAGGATGAGAATACAGTTGGACTATAAGAAAAACTAGAAGCTGGATGCAAGGCCACAACCATATAGTCCTAGCTCCTGGGAGACTGAGGAAGGAGGATCTTTTGAGGTCAGGAGTTCAAAACCAGCCTCGTCAACAGAGTGAGACCTGGTTGTAAGAAAAAAAGAGAAAGAGAAATATGAATAAAGTCAGCTCTCGGTCTCTCTTTTCTGCTCATATCTGCACCTCTGATTTGTTTTTCTCTCTTGTTTTGTAGAACCATGTGACAGGAAACAAGGCTCAGGATCTTCCGGCTTCAGCCTGAAGACAGAGACCAAACCAACTCTCTGTTTCAAATCGAACATCCCAAGCAAGGGCCTCATTGACGCAGCGGAGCACAGATCCTATCTGTGAACAAAACAACTCTGAACATGACTCAGGATCATATTTTGTTTTTGTTTTTAAGTGAATAGATAATTGTGGAGATAATTGTGTGTGTATATATGTATATGGTATGCATGTACTAGGGATGATTACTGCTGATTTCCTCAGTCTTTTCTTTCTGTAAAGTTAAGATCTCAAAATAGCACTAATAAATTTTTCTACTTACCTGGCTAAGAAGGAATAAAATAATCATATTTGAATATACATTTAATTTATACTAACATTCTTCTGTTGCTTTTATGAAAGTACTTTACAAGGCTATATTGTTTTCCGCAAGTTTGTGTGGGGTTAAATGGGCATCTAAATGATATACAGTGACCCTAAAATAGATTTAGAAATTTTTAAAATACAAAACTGAAGTTCATCTCGAAGAATTTTTATTTAATAAAGCAGACCAGAGTATAAAGCAATATATTACACATTGATAATATTTGCTGCATCTGTGAAAACAATGATTAAGGCTTATATTTCAACCATTTGAAAAGGAAAATATTCAATATATCATGACATGCTCATCTCTACAAATTTCCTCTTACTCTCTACTCATAGGATGGACATTCTAGTCACACATGTGTATTTTTATTACAAATCCTAATCAGGTGCTATCTTAAAGAGAACTGTCAGCTTGACAAAAGAACAAACGGAACCAGGCGTGGTTGCACATGCCTGTAACCCCAGTACTTGGGAGGCTAAGACAGGAGGATCGCAGGTTCAAGGCCAGCCTCAGCTACTTAATGAGGCCCTCCACAATATAGTGAGAGCCTGTTTTAAAATAAAAATTAAAATCGGGCTGGGGTTGTAGTTCAGAGGTAGAAAGCTCCTGGGTTTGATCCCCAGTACCTCCCACCAACACACACACAGAACAATAATAAATGTTTTTACTGAGGCCCTATAGAAGTAGAAAACATTAAGCCGGGTGTGGTGGCGCAGGTTTGTCATCCCCGCGCTTGGGAGGCGGAGACAGGAGGATCGCGCAGGTTCGAAGCCAGCCGCGCTGGCGTAAGAGACCCTGTTTCAAAAATATAAAATAGGTCTGGGAGTGGAGCCCGGAGGTAGAAGGGCTTCCAGGAACCCCAGTACCACCAAAAAAGAAAAAAAAAAAGAAGTAGAAAACATTGAAAGTTAAGCATGGAAACATAGACAAAATAACATTAAAATAAGCAAAAAAGAAAGATATGAGAATGAAAATGAGAAAATATTTCTAAACATTAAAAATGGATAGTATTGATTTACTATCTTTGGGGAATATTGACGTTATCATCTACAGCCTGCAGCCTGATGCACATTCCCATGTACCCACATTCCTCCCCTCTCAAATTGCCAATACTCTTACTCACCCGCCAGCAAAGTAATCATTTAAGATAATGAGAGGGTTTATTTGGTAAATACTCGTACAAAATTATTTCCAATTTAATGAAAAACAAATTCAGTGCTATAATGAGGGATACAGTGTCTTTAAACAGAAGTTTATATTTGTGCTTAGGATTTAACACAAAGATATTATGTAATGCTAAAATAATTTGTTTTAAAAATGGGCAAAAATTTTAAATAGCGATTCCTCCAAAGAAGACATACGGATGCAGACAAGCACATCAGAAGAGGTTTTCAGTGTCTGACATTAGAAAAATGCAAACTAAAACCATAACAGCACACCACTTCTCATCTGTAAGCTATTCCAAAGAAACAGATAATCCCAAGTGTCAATAAAGACATGGAGATGGAGCTCTTGTACGTTGCTGGTGGGGATGCAAAATGGTGCATCTACTTTGGAAAATCGTCTAGCTGTTCCTCATAAACTTAGACTTGGCACCCCAATTCCACACCTGTAATCAGGAGAATTAAATACATATTCATGGAAACGTGTACACATGCTTACGGGAGCATTATTTACAGAGTCAATTAATGACAATAACCCAAAAGCTCATTACTGATGTAAGCCCAAGGAAACATGCAGTGTGTCCACGTAGCAGAACGTGGCTCTATCAGTGGAGGAATGAAGAACTTGTGCACGACCCAAGACAGATGAAGCTTGAAAGCCTTATGCTAAATGAAAAAAGGAAGGCACGAAAGGCCGCATAGAGTATGATTCCTTTCATCTGAAAGTCCAAATTAGGTAAATCGAGAGACAGAAAGCAGATTTATGGTTACCAGGAGCACAGCATGGAATATGAAATAAGTACTAATATATGTGAGGCTTCTTTGGGGAATGATGAACCTCTTCTGGAATGGTGTAATGATAGGTTCCACCGTTGAACTGTACACCTTGGGGACAGGGGGACATAGGAAGGTAAGGAGTATGATCTTCTCTAGTCTACAGATGATAAAATGAAGGCACTAAGATTTCATCAGTCTATCCTTAGTCACACAAGATAAAAATCGGGCCCAAACTTGGACTCTTCAACTCCAGAATCTAAAATTTACCATATTATGTGGAATTCTTGCGAAGTTCATCTTGCTAGTAAAAGCCCAACTAACAAAGGAAACAGATGACATTCTGTTTCCTCTTCAGTGAGAGACAACGATATAAAATAGAGATATTTATACCATTTTTATAAATGAGGTGATACATCCAGATATTCTATAAGAAGATTCCAGTGACGCGTAATGAAACTCATAAGCACCTTTACCAAAATTGCCTCTCAGCGAATCATTTATATACCTGTCCCATCTTTACCAGGGACAGAAGATCTTCCCATAATGGCAAAGAAATAAGAGGTTTGCCTGCAGACGCATTACCAGTGCAGGCCTGTCATTTCTTGTTTCACAATATTACTTAACCCCTCAGGTCTCAGTTTCTTTGTCTACGATAGAGGAACAATGATCGTAGGCACTGAAGGGGTTATTCAATAGCCTTAAATTTACACCTTGCTCAATGCCATGAACATAGTGAGCTTGCAAAGAGATCATAACTACCACAGTAATAGTTAACATTATGCTTACACTGATACCATTAACCAATTACCACTGTTCCCTATTATACTTGTTCATGTAGTCAATAATAAAATAATAATAAAATAATAATAATAATCACATTTATAAAATGATATACACTATAATAATAAAGATGATAATAACAATCACATTTATCTCAAGTGGGATTATGACCAATGCTCACACACCAATGAAACTGATACGAGAATGGCTAATTCTCATAAGCAAGGGGGTGTGAACCCTGAGCTTCAGGAAAAAAACAGAGATTGAAGGAGAAAAGCACTGTGCCTCAGTCAGCAGATATTTCCCCATGTGAAAAGTTTAGAAATGAATGGAAGATGCAGGTGGCTGAGGTTTCAGAAGTAGGGCTGTAACTGAGTCGTCTCACTTAGCAGAATATTCTCCAGGTCTAAACATTTCCCTGCAAAGGAAGGACTGCAGACAAAGGAGGAGAAACCTTAGCAGAGTAAATAAAGGAGGGAACTTACCAGAGGGAGATGGGAGAGAGGAGGAGAGCTTACAGAAGGAAACACCTCAATGGACGCGATGTACAAGCATAAACTTATCAAAGACAAGGGAAGGTGGGGAGGGAAAGGGAGTGGGGTGGGAACGGGGAGAGGGCTTGGCAGTACACATATGCCTCCATCACCCTCAACTGCAGTGAGATGTATGATTATGATGCAACAGATAAAAACAAGTAGAACTACGAGGCGGAGTGAGTCATTTCCCACTGGAAGCACCCCATGAAGGCACAAATACACCCGTCCATACGGAATTGCTTGAAATTCACCATAGGATGCAGAATTACCCTCGGTTTCTCCCCTTTTTACCCCACCATCTTTGAATTTCTTTCTTGTCTTCTCTGAAAAAGCTGATCAACAGCTCCTTCTAATGGCTACACAGATGTAACCAAGAAAATACAGTGGCCCTTAAGAATCTAGAAGGCTACTGAACCGACCGCGAATGGTTTCCACCTTTGCTAACTGCGCATAACAGCTCTGTTCTAACTCACAATCACAGCTCCACTCGTGTGCTTGGGGTTGTGACCTTTTTTTCTTTTGGAAACGTAGTCGTACTGGTGCGCTGTAATTGCAGGTCAGAGTGGAGTTCAGAATGACAGGCAGGTACATGCACACAGGACCTGACGAGCTCCCATCCCTCTTTCCCCACCTTCTCTCCCCTTCTCCATCCCCCATACATGATCTTGAGATTGGCGTTGATAATTTTATATATGTGCATAGAGTCATCTGAAATATTCCCTTCATCAATTCTCCCTTCCCTTAACACCCTCCATCACTGCACAGGCGATTCTCCTCCTTTATCTGAAGTTCCTCTTGTATCCCAATTTCTCCCTGGTTTCTACGCTTTTTTGTCTTTCTTCCTTTCTTTCTTCTGTCTTAGAAAATGAATAGAGAGAGTGTACAGAAATAGGTTAAATCTAAAATCCACATCTAATCTCTTAGAAACTGGTTATTAGCTTCAAGAAAAGGTCTTATATGGTAGAAAGACACAGGGAGCCACGAATCGATACTCAATTTCTCTGCATTTAGTCTGAACTCTATTTAAACCATCGCAGTAAGGCAGGTTACCTTGATTTTAAAACACCTGAGAAAAACTAACAGGACTCTCAGCTTTGAAAGTTCAGAGTCACATTTTTCGTAGCGTAAAAGTTCTATCTAACAAATGAACTAAGCTCCTTTTTCTGAAATCTAAAATTCAAACTCATAAAGGAAAGTATTTCTCAAGTCACTAAGTCTAAGTTCGAAATTGAATAGAAAGCACATAAGATGCTAGTTGATGTTTCCAAGATCAGAACTGGCCAATACGCACGTTATCTTCCAGGCCATGACCTAGAAGAAATTCTCATGCTGAAGGATGTACCTGGTTACCTCTGTAAATGCATTCTTTAAACCAGTATTTTATTCACTATGATGACTATAAGAAAGATAAGCAATGGTTTTATAGAAAATTTAAAATATAAAAATCTCTTAAGAATAGCATGCAAGAAATATTATTTATAATCCAATGTTCTCCAGCTACATAATTATCCTTATCACTTAACATACAGAAGTATTTTAACTCTTCACTCTTTTAACTTATTTATTAAGGGTCCACATCATAGCCCCATGCTAACATCAGTGTATACAGTGCTAAAAGATGTCACTAAGATGACTCACAACTCTTCGTATTTCTAAGTCAGTTTCCAGCAGCCTGTCGGGGAGACTGATAGTCAGCATTTTATATGGTGGTCATTGATCTTTTTTTAAGATATTTTTATTCAACATGTTACTGGGAGATTATTTTTTCTTAGTCTTTCATGTTTCTGCCTTTCTAAGAGCCCACCTGTTACAAATCCTTTTTCCAAATATCCTTCTATAGAAAGTAGCCTAGATACATGGAGAATGTATCTTCCGCTAGGACAAAGGACAGGCATGCTTACCGTCCATTTCAAAAGATTTAGTTTTCTAAATTCAGGGTTCCTCTTCCAGGATGTGGCCCAGGTCATCTCCAAGTACCACCTGGCTCACTAGAGAACTGGTACATAAAATCCTCTTATTTGGTTCTCACTAATGCCATCACTGCTGTTGCTGCCTTGAGGGTCTTGGCCTTCTTCCCAGTAGCCCTGTAATGGAGGCAGACTAATCTGATCCTTGAATATAAGGCAAAATCTCAGACTCTTTGTATTTCTTGGCACACAGTCTGAAGTCTTATCAGGTACCAGATTAAATGTTAGAAGCAAATTATTTAAGCCCAAATCCTACATTTTTTGAGGTTCTGCATTATCCCAAAACGGCCTCCTTTCTCACTATGTCCCAGTCTCTCTGTGCTCAGTGCTCTCTTCTCCAGATAAATCCAATCCTCAACCTATTTCCATTTGGCACTTTCCAATTGATCTCACTTCCTCAAGGAATATAAATTGTTTCACTCTTTTATTTTGGCTTAATATCTCTATCTCAATGGCACTCAAGCTCTTTATCCATCTACAACATAAAAGGTTTGGAAAGTCTACAGTTCTCTGTTCATATCTACTCCTTTTTGGCCTGGGACATTCCTACTTGAATCTTTAAATTATACTACAAAGCCATAGTAATAAAAACAGCATGGTACTGGCACAAAAACAGATACATAGAGGAATGGAGCAGAATACAAGTCTCAGAAAAAAAAATCAATTATAGCCAATTGATTTTTGACAAATGGGCCAAAAATATACACTGGAAAAAAGATAGCATGTTCAACAAATGGTATTGGGAAAACTGACTAACCATATGCAGAAAAATGGAAAGAAGTCCCCCCTTTTTCAACCTGCAGTAAGTCCCACTTTTTCACCCTGCATGAGAGTCAATTCAAGATGGATCAAAGACTTGGAAATTATACCAGAGACCTTGAGGCTCCTTGAAGAGGGCATAGGTCCAACACTGCAACACATAGGCACAGATAAACTTTCTCAACAAGACCCCAAAGGCACAACAAACTAAAAGGCGAATCAATATGTGGGATTGCATGTAACTGAAGAGCTTCTGATCAGCAAAGGAAACTGTCAAGAACCTCATTAGAGAGTCAACAGAATGAGAGATCTTCGCCAACTATTTCTCCAGCAGAGGACTAATATCTAGAATATACAGAGCACTCAAGAAATTCAACGCTAAGAAAACAAATAACCCAATCAAAAAGTGGGCGAGTGAACTAAATAGACACGTCACGAAGAAATTCAAATGGCCAATAAATACATGAAAAAAATGCTCAATATCATTAGCGATAAGAGAGATGTAAATCAAACTACCCTGAGATTCCTCCTAACTCCAACTAGAATGGCAATCATTCAAAACACCAACAACAACAAATCCTGGCGAGGACGTAGAGAAGTAGGAACTCTAATGCATTCTTCTTTTGGCTTTTCTACTATGATGTCTGAGTTCGCTTTCTTCCTTCCTCATTCTCTACCACAACTACCACTAACAAACATCAGAATGGAACAATATGAACTTTCTAATGCTACGACAATTTGCAAACATCAATTATGATCATTCACCTCAATGTGTTTTAGTTACTTTTATACCAAAGTATTTCAAACAAAAGACATAGATGCTAGATATGATCCCACATTAACCTGCAGTCAGGACATCGATTTCTGACAAATAAGGTTTATTTTGATGTTACTGTCACAAACCCACAATATTTTGTTGCTAAAGTGGATTAAATAGATTAAATATAATAAAAATATCCAAAAAAGATTTTTCTTTCATTTCCTGTACACTTTGCAGGTTGTCTAGTGTAGATTAGGGATCTATGTTGAAATTAAATATGTTAATGTATTAGTCCTTTCCAAGATTTCTATTTTACTCCCATAATACACTTATGCCATTGGCTCAATATCATGATTATTTTAAATTAATTGTATGATACCTAAGGATTCTTTTTACACAGGCACAACTACAAGGAAGTCAAAGTCTTGACCAGAAGATGTAAAAGCAATTTAACTCAGCAGAAGGTCCTAGGTTTTCAAAATATTGAAATGAAATATCTTGGTCTGATAAGGAGATATTAAAGATAATTTAAAAAATAAAATATCTTAAGTTGGCATGCAGAAGTTGATGGAGAAAAGAATAAAATCTCTTGTTCTAGTTTTTTTTTTATTTTACAAGGACTAGGAACTTAATATCTTTACTTCTTTGGAATCAGTTTCATTATTTGCAACACAAAGGGTTTGGTCAATAGACTTCTGTGTTTCTTTCTCTCTCAGAATGTGCGTGTCTCAGATTTCACAGAAATAACACCCTAGAAGGTAGAGAGCCAACTAGAGGAATGGCTAAAAGAATAGAAATTCTGCTTTCCAAATGGGCTAAAGACAAGAGAGAACTCTTCAAATGGGAAAAGCATAGAGGAGCTCTGGAAACAGGGTTTCCATGTTTGATGGATGAGTTCATTGGGGGAGTTAAGAGATGAACTGGTGGGCATCTCACCAAAAAGAAATTGTAGGTGGAGAGGAGGTATAGTATCTTGCAAAGGGAGAGGATTTGAACCTAAAACCTAGTGGAAGTCATTCATCAGTTCATAAGGCAAAATAGAGGTAAAGGAATCATGTCTCTAAGCATTACTCTTTGAACATAAAGTATGGGCAACATTTATATTAGCCTCTCAATGACTTCCAAGAAAACAATACACATGAATGAGTCTTCAAATAATGACAGCATTTCTGGGTAATGGGTTTGGGCAATTACATTTTTCACCTTCATACTTTTACATTCTTTGATTTCTTCACAATGAGCATGGAAAAACAATGGAGACAAATATACCAAGATGTTTTCCTTGGTTTTAACTAGGTGTGGTGGTTATCTTTCTTTCTCCTTTGTACTTTTTGTGCTTCCTTAATTGTTTTGAAAAGTCATTTAAGTAAACAAAAGAATAATGGTGATATTGGAGGGGGTTCTAAAAATCACCTAGTTCAGACTTATAATTTATAACTTAAAATAAAGCTGGCATGTATTATTGAGTGCTTACTATGTGCAGGTCAGCTCAAAGATAAGTAAGATACAGCCTTTGCTGTTAAGCCAACGGTGTGCTAAAGCTGACTCGTGTGGGCTCAGAGAGGAGGAGTTTCAGTTTTTAGAAATGTAAGGAGGCAACTATCACACACAGTAATTTTTAACACTAAATCATACATGAAACTGTCATATTTTTCATGTTGATGCCTCTTACTTTGTTATGTCATAGTATAAATAAAAATAGACTACCTGTGGCGCTTTCTTTAAGAAATGAAATCATACAAACTTAACTGGATGGTATGGCACATTCCTATAATCCCAGTACTTGAGAAGTTGAGACAGGAAAATTGTAGCCTTGAGGCCAGCCCCAGAAACTTAGCAAGGCACTCAGCTACTTAAGGACACCCTGTTTCAAAATTTTAAAAAGGGGGCTGGAGTGTAGCTGAGAGGTAGAATGCCTCTGGGTTCCATTTTCAGTACCTATAGATAAGTATGTAAGTAAATAAGTAAGTAAATAATATAAACTTGTAATGATGGGACAAATTCTATTTTAAAGTAGTAAATGCCCAAGAACTCATCATTCCTAGCTTATTTTATTTCATTTTACTCCTACCTGTGCTTGTGAGGGTCTTCATACCCATTGTGTCTGTCTGGTGAAAACACAGGGCAATGGTGGTTACCATATATCTCATTCCACCTATGCTTCAACGACATCACACTTACCGACTGAATTGTGCCTTCATGGTAGGATATTTTAGCATGGAAAACATCAACTCCTACAAATCTGGGCCTGACTATTTTAAAGTAGTGTTGAAGAAAACATTGATGATACAGATTGGACTTCCATGTCTGCTGTGTCTGTAGCTGTGGACACTAACAGCACACATTTAAGGCAATGTTTTTCTAGTATTGGCAACCGTTGCCCCATTCAGCAAAGGAATCGCTCCTATCACCAACAGATGAGAGCAGGATTGGCACACTCCAATCTTGGTCTGATAAGTTCCAACTGTTGTCCTCATTGTTTTAATTTTGCCTTGTTGATATCAATGAAAATATCAACCAACAGTTGTAGCCAAACGACACTCATTCTTCAATTCCAACTACAGGTTGGCCACAGATACAAGAGTTGAGTGAATAGCAATGGAATCATTTTGTGAGAATTAATTGACTAAGGGGAGCGGACAGTCAAGGGTTTCATAAGTTTTATTGTTTGTCAGTTGTGTGTTACACATCCTCCACATTGCAGATTATGTTTGTAATGGACCCGGGCACGTACATATATGCATAAAATGGACCAAGAACCAGAGAATCGGTTATTAAACATTTACCAACGCAAAACTGCTCCTAATCCAGTGTGAAAGAAAACATCTGTGAAAAAGGATCAGTAACAAAAGGCGGAATGAAAGAATCAAAGTCCTAGCCTGCAAGGGAACAACGTGGTCGTCTTCCTGGGGAAAGGAGGCCACAAAAGCAAAGCTGAGACTCAGAGGGACTTGGAGACTGGGCCCGTTGATCAAGCTAGCCAGCAAAATCAATCAGAGCCAGGGCCGAGCAGTCATTTGCCAGCAGCCCGCAGGGAATGACAGATTTCCTGTCTCATTCTGCTTGGGCGCTGTCTATACCCTGTGGGGTTCACTGTGGACCAAGTTTGCTGGGATGTGGAGGTGTTCAGTGTCCTGTGAGTGACATGGATCAATGAGCTCTCCCCCAAGAAGAGACAACTTTTGTCCAAATCACCACTCCACCCTTTTGATTCCTATCTCTGGTTCTCCCCACAGAAATCCTTTAATTAGGGCAGACTGAGAAGTAAGAAGAGGACTGTGGCACATTTCAGTGCATAACAGGAGCCATGCTACAAACACGCACATGTGTAACACACAAGCTTTATCTGAGCATTCAGATAGTGGAGTATGCCAATCCTGCTCTCTCTCTCTACACACACACACACACACACACACACACACACACACACACACTCACATGCACACACACACACACACACACGCACAATTACTGGAGATGATCTGGACATGTTGACACTTGCCTATAATACCAGCTACTTGCCAAGGTGGGTCAGTAGGTTTACAAGTTCAAGGGCTGCCTGAGCAAATTAAATCCTGTCTCAAACATTTTTTTTTAAAGGACCAGGGTTGTTGTTCAGTGGCACAGTGTCCATATCCTGTACTACCAAAAAAATTTGAAGATGAAAGTATTTTGATATAATATTTTAAAAAATCGATTGCGTCCTCACACTAGCAAACTTTATCCTGTACTACCAAAAAAATTTGAAGATGAAAGTATTTTGATATAATATTTTAAAAAATCGATTGCGTCCTCACACTAGCAAACTTTTGTGAAGCTGTATAAAGGCCTATTATATTCTCTTGCTTAAAGCTCGTAGCTCAAGCAGAGATTGTGGGCTTAGTTCTCAGACCGACCACCAGGGGCCACTCTGCTGTCTGGGGAACTTCAGTGTCTCTTCTACTTAGCTCTGCCTCCAGCATCTGGAGCTCAACTGTTAGGTGTGCAAATCTCCCCAAAAAGAGGTAGGTAGCTTCTTTTTGCCTTTTTAAAATTGAAAACGTAGGCCAGCCACGTTTTGACCACAGACCCAGGAGGTATGAGCTAACCCAGTCTCCCACCAGGACTTCCTCTGGCAGTTACAATCGTGTGCTGTCTGTGTACCTGTAAGGCCAGACAGGAAAGTGGCACCTGACCAACCAGGCTTGGGTTCCAACTCTGAGACCACTCTTGCTAGCTTAGTAGGTTCTCATTCTGACCTAAGAAGTCTATTCTGTTTTTCCAAACCCACTTCTTTCAAAATAAATCCCCAGTCCACTATTTATTGCCTGAATTGCTTACCAGAATTGAGCTTTTCTGTTGGAAAAGAGGTTTTTGAGAGAAAGAGAAAGAGACCCAAGGAAGGAGCTCGATTTTACTTTTATTGATTGCAATGTTTGCATCTTTAATCCTTTGTTTCCAGTTTCCATTTCTAGGCATTTTTTAAAATTTGGGGAGGCCAGGCTGGGAAGCTATAGCCACTCAGTGTTCCAGTAAGTGTGTGTGTAACATACGTCCTGTGCTGCCCAATTTGGCATTTAAATATATTAGCCCCTAAATAAGGCCCCCAAATATTTAAAATAAGTGTTTTTATATTTTTCTATCAGTAGAACCTGCGAGAAATGCCAATATGATAGTTACTGGATAATTACCTGTTAATTTGTTGCTCTGCCAGGAATTTACCCTACATTCAGTTTGGGAGTATGCTGAGGTAACCTGGTAAGAGAAAGAAGGTTGCTGAGGTATCCAACAGTCTTGGGCTTCAGCAGCAACCCAGGAGAGCTTACATGTGTATTAAAGAAGACAGCTCCAGAGGCAGCAGACCTTGGCTGCTCTGGTTCCTGTGGGAATTGTTTTTAAAGCAAACTACAGGCCTCTTCAACATCCACTGCCAATCAAACTACATCAAAAGGGCAGCCTTGGTAGACTAGAAATTGCTAGAGGAGACAGTGGTGGTAACAGAGATAATCATTCACATGTTAGAACATGAAGATGGCAGTGTGTAAGAAGGCCCAGTATCCCCAGCTTACGATAGGCTGCTACATCTATTGACATCCCCCTGATAGATTCACAGGTTGAGACCTAATCCATGCAGATAGTTTTTACAGGTGGAGCTTTGGAAAAGTGAGGTTCCCAGCGAATGGGATTAAAACTGAAGAGGCTGGAGTTCTTCCTCCAGCCATGTAGGAATGAAGAAAGAAGGTACCATTTGTGAATCAGAATATGGGTTTTCTCCAGACACGGAATCTGCTGGCACCTTGACCCAGGACTTCCAGCCTCCAGAACTATGGGAATCAAGTTTCTGTTATTAAGAAACCTCCTGGGCAATGATATTTTGTTATAGCAGCCCGAATAAACTCATACATAGACACTTATTTCTCTTTCTTACAAAATTCTGCCTGACATAATGGTTTTACTCTATAAAGGCCTTCAAGTTCCTTCTGGATCATTCATCATCTCTGCCACCTCTAACCATCACCTCTGCACCCTGGCCCCCAGGGTAAAGGAAACAATCAAGTGGGCAAGGGCAAGACATTCCCATCATTATCCCAGAACTCAGAGATATTCTACCTTCAAGCTACACTCCTAACCTTTTTTATTTATTATTTTATTTTATTGTTTGAAACAGTATCTCTCTCAGTTGAGGAGAGTCTCACATCGTTGCTGAGGCTGTCCTCAAAACTGTGATCCTCCTGTGTCAGCCTCCCAACTACTGGGATTACCACCACACCCAGTTATTTCAGAGATCATTTCAACATTGAGCTTCTGGCCAGAGCATAATCCATAGCCACACAAGCTGAAAGAAAGACAAAGAGATAAATTATTCTAGAGCCATATGTCTATCTGAAAGTTCTAATACCGACGGAGAAAAAGAGAAAAGCTACTGAAGTACAACCAGTAATCTCTCCCACCATGAGCATAGACCAAAAAAAAAAAAAAAAAAAAAAAACCAGAGCTCTCAAGAAGATCTTTCAGAAACTTGGAGATGAATTCATATTCAAAGAAATACTGTTTGTGACCCTCGCTTCTCACCCAGACTAAATCTGTACTACAGATAGTTCAAAGCAAGTACGAAGAAGGATAGGGGTGTCAGTAGGTTGGCTTATTTTCTGGAAACACAAGATCTTTCCAGAATCATACTTCTTTATTAACTGACATGAGTAAAAGTTTCCCCTTTCCTATCCATCAGACAGAAACAGTCTCACCTCAGAATGACTAAGTGTTTTTGTAGGAAACCTCAGAAGACAATAGCTTCAGAGAAATCATCGTTGCCCTCCTCCCTGTTTCGCCAATGGCTTAGGTAGCTCTGGATCTTTTAAATACTCTTTATTTAAAGGATTTATTTTCAGTCTCGGTAAGTTTCTCAGAGGTAAAAGAGTCCATGGAGGCCTTGGAAAGTAGAGTTTGTGCATCCTTTTCTATTTACACTATTTTCCCCAAACACTGGATTCAGACTGAGAAGCCAGCTGGCAAACAGTTACCCAGGAAGACCTGTGAAAGCTTCCAGCTCCTGGACCCCTTTCTCCAAAGAATCAGATGCTGTGGATATCAGTTAGGTTTCAGGAACTTGTATTTTTCTAATCTTTAAAAATGATTTTAATACATGCACGATTTGAAATCCACAAGCTATTAAAGAGACCTTATCCCATGTCGTAGACAAGCATATTGATAAATCAATATATGTAGGCAGACCACTATGAATGAATAAGGACAGTATTTAGAAAATTTTCTCAATGCTATTAAAAGCATTTTGATCTATGGGTTGTGTTAGCGAACCTTAATAAACCACTTATTAAATTACTGGTAAGTAGCTCTTATAAAAATGCGTCTATGAAGTCGCAGCTCATTTCATGTAAGAACTAAAATAAAACTATATATTTTTTGTTACTGGACACTCAGGAGTCATGACTGTAGATAATCAGTGTACCATTAGAGACCATCAGAGAATCAAGCAGTTTGTAAGGAATTGTATCGGTTAACATTACAGGCACTTTTAAATTCTCCTATTATTTATACTGAAGGGAATTCTTTGGAAGACAGTGGTTCCATGGCTGGTAAAGGAGGATAGGAGCCACAGTGCCGGGGCAAGATGAGGAATGGATCTGTGGACCAGCCCAAAGACTTCTAGACTCTTCTAACTCCATGAAGATAAGACTAGGCGAATAAAGGAAGAAAAAAAGATGGTCAAAAACAGAGAAGGTTGCCAATGTTTCATTACAAACCAAGAGAGAATGCTTGGTTACAAAGCCAAAATGGAACCACAAAGAGAGATCAGGCTTTCTTCTTTGCCATAAATTAAACTACCAAGCCTAAAGAAGTGCTGGAGAAATGTGATGTAGTATGTAAGGATGTAGCATATATCAACATCATATCAATTTATAAATAAGAACCCACTTGAGTTTGAATAATTTTTCTTAAGTATAATGAATTTTTCTTTTGTCAATATCAATAATATTCTCCTTTTTTTGTTTGTTACAGTGAATCTTAGTGGACAACACCTCTAATTACAGTTTTATTTTCTTATTATTCAAGATTTTTTTAATATCAAAGAGACTTCTTCAATAAATTTTACACACATACACACACACACACACACACACACACACACACACACACACACAGTGGTGGTGCTGGGAATTGAACCCAAGAGCATTTTGACTCCAACCTATACTTCCAGTCCTATTTTATTTTTTTTTTTATTTGGATACAGGATCTTGCTAAGTTGCTGAAAGCTTCAGTAAGTTGCAGAGGCTGGCTCTGAACCTGCGATCCTCCTGCCTCAGCCTCCCAAGTACTGGGATTACAGGTGTGTGAGAAATTCTACATTTTATGAAACTCAATTTAGGATTAAGATATATTAGCTTTAACACTCAAGTTTCATTTTAAACTTAAAGTCTTAGACCTTGATTTTTTTTAGTCTCATTTCAAAATAATTATCCATGGCATATTAGAAATGCTAGGTTCTGGATGATCTGCAAAAAAGAAAAAGAATGGGAAAGAAAAAAACACAAGAAAAGTAAAATGTCAAAGAAAAGTTCTGAATGATTTCACAACCTATTGAGTGAAGTGCATTTAGATTAAACACTTATATATCTTATATCTAAAATCAAACTTGTATCCAAAATACATGAAGAATGTCTCCAGCTCATTAATAAGAAAAACAAGCCATTAAAAGCAATGGGTAAGTCGGGCGTGGTGGCACACGCTTGTAATCCCCACGCTTGGGAGGCTGAGACAGGAGGATTGCACAGGTTCAAAGCCAGCCTCAGCTACTTAGTGAGGCTCTCAGGAACTTAGTGAGACCCTGTTTCCGAATAAAATATAAAATGGGTCTGGGAGTATAGCCCGGAGGTAGAAAGCCTCTGGGTTCCACCCCCAGTACCACAAAAAAAAAAAAAAAATGGGTAAAGCAACTCAGACACTTTCTGAAGAAATTTACACTAATAGTAAGCACAAAAAAAAAATCCTGTATTTTAATACTTGGGAAATGCAAATTAAAATTATAAACAACTATCACTATACACCCACTAAAAGGGCTAAAACTTCATATACTGAGCATTAAAATTTTTATATATTGTTAGAAGTGTAAAACAGTACAACCACATTAGAAGAAGTTTAACAGTTTTTTCTAACTATTACAACATTTTGCCCCTATTACTCAGCAATTCTACTCCTAAGGATTTATCCAAGAGAAATAAAACATAACCTAACAAAGAATTGTAAGTAAGTTTTTCTAGAAACTTTATTCATAATAACCTAAAACTGGAAACAACTTAAGTGCCCATCAACTGATGGAGAACCCTCCGAAAGATTAAATGTTGGTGTATTCAGTTACACAAAGAACACTTTTAGGAATAAAAACATGTTTCAGTCAAAGCCTTTTGGAAGCTTTTAGATGTCTTTTAGACATCTCTACTGAAACCAAAGATAGTGGAATTGTCGTCTTAAAGAGATGTGACTCATACCCAATAGAGTTATAGCCAGTAAAATTCACTAGACACCTACAGACTCCTCAAAAATAATTTCAGCAAAAACACTGCAGGCTTGTGAAAAAAGGCACAGAATAGGTCAGGAAAAGAGGCTCTGGGGCTCCCCCAAATATCTCTCACTGTACAAGCTACTTTTCTGCAAATATGAACTACCACCCATGCAAAAGGGAAGGTTATTCAGAGTATAATCAAGAGCCTGGGAGTGTATTGGAGAGTGAGGGAAGGATAATTATGCAACCTTGAGATTGAATCAGAAATTTCCCATTTGCTCAGAAGTGCTCTAGGATTGTGTTTAACAGGTAGATTTTTACCCACCATCTCCTCAGTTTTTTCCTTCTTGTGGTACTGGGAATGAAACTCAGGAATTCAACTCCAAGCTACATCCCCAGCCCTATTTTTTATTCTTTATTTTGAAACAGGGCCTCACTGAGTTGCAAAGGGCCTCACTAAGTAGCTGAGGCTGTCCACGAACCGCGATCCTCCTGTCTCAACCTCCCAAATGCTGGGATTACAAGTGTGTGCCACCACACCTGGCTTTCCCATTTTTTATTTCATTTTATTTTTGCGATACTAGGGATACTAGGGATGGGATACTAGGGGTGGAACCCAAAAGTATTCTACCTCTGAGCTACACCCCCAGTCCTATTTTTTACTCTTTTTATCTTTTGAAATAGGGTTTCGCTGGACAGCTGAGGCTGTCCGCAAACCGCGATCCTCCAGGCTTTGCCTCCAGAATGCTGGGATTACGAGCATGAGCCACCACTCCCAGCTCCCATTTTTTTTAAATAACACAATATTAATAATCGCTAATCTCTGCTTATCCCACTACTATTTGTTGGAGCAAGTAATTTGTACTTTTAGTTGTATATGTCCACAAATGGAGAGAAATTGTGTTTCAGTAGTTTTGTTGAATGGATTATATATGAGGTCCTTTATCCCACTTTGGCACTGATTTAGAGTTTGAATTTGAGCTGATAAAACTGAGATGAGATTTTAGACTTTGATACCACCATAGGATGAGACCCTTGGGAACCTCAGGAGAGGCAGGTGTATTCTGCATTTGGAAGATAAAGGATACGAATGAACTGTGGTAGAAAGAATTCTAACATGGTCCTCAGAACGTCTACCCTCTGGGTAGGCACCTTGCATATCCCCTTACCCCGGAGTGTTCACTGCCATGGTTGGGTTTCAGATCAGTTTAGTTTATCAAAATGGGGCTGTCCTGGTGGGTCTGATCTAATCATGTAGGTTCTAATAGAGAAACAAAACGACAGCAGACATGTTTCTAAGAACCTGAAATTAAGGAAATGAATGGCCATATTGTGAATTATCTGTGGGTACCAGATGACAAGAAGCTGTGGGCAACCTCCAGAAGCTGTGAGCTAGAAGAAGCATGAGACTTTAGCCATACAACCTCAAGGAAATAAATTTTCCCAACAGCCCAGCATGATGGTGAACACCTATGATCCAGATATTTAGGAGGATGAGATAGGAGGATCGCAGGACAGAGACCAACCTCAGCAACCTAGATCCTGTTTCAAAGTAAAATAAATAAATAAATACATAAATAAATACATAAATAATAAATAAGTCTGGTAGAATAGCTGGGAGGTAGATTGTCTCTGGTTTCAATCTCCAGTACCAATAAAGAGGAAAGAAGGAAGGAAGGAAGGAAGGAAGGAAGGAAGGAAGGAAGGAAGGAAGGAAGATTTCTCCAACAATCAGAGATCTTGGAATCAAACCAAAACCTGTTACTCAGATTGAGAGTAGCATCCCTAACCACCACCTTCATTTTTAACCTGGTGAGACTTTGAACAGAGAATCCAAGAGGTAAGTCATATCTGGACTTTGATCCTCAGATATTGTTTTAAGCCACTGCATTTGTAGTAATTTGTTATGGGACGTAGAAAAGTACTGTTTTACATTAAGAGATGATCTATGGAAAATCAATATGGATCCCTCTCCTCCGTCATCCTCATAGTAATGCAAAGAGGAAGCTAAGATTCAGATTGGGACAGAGATGAATGAAGTTATACACTCAGCATCAACTTACTGCACAGAATTAGAACAGGCAGAGGTGACACACCTGATGATGATGATGATGATGATTGATGATGATAGGTAGATAGATGATATATAGATGGGTGTTAATGGGCACATGATGAAGAAACATATTTTTGCTAAGAGTTTCCCATCTAAATGAACCAATCAGAGCTGGGCGTGGTGGTGCACATTTGTAATCCCAGCATTCAGGAGGCTGAGACCAAAGGATCACAATTCGCAGACAGCCTCAGCTATCTAGTGAAGCCCTCTGCAACTTAGTGAGACCCTGTTTCAAAATAAAGAATAAAAAATAGGGCAGGGGGTGGAACTCGGAGGTCAAATGCCCCTGGGTTCCATCCCCAAACCCACAAAAAAAAAAAAGAAAGAAATAGGGCAGGGGGTGTAGCTCAGAGGTCGAATGCCCCTGCGTTCCATCCCCAGACCCGCAAAATAAATAAATAAATTAATTAATTAATAAAAATGAACCAATCTGTTGCTTCAAATATACTTACAGGTTTTCTCTACTTCATGTTTATTAGAATCTGTTCTTCATATATACTGGGGTTTTCATTAAGTGAGGTGTTCTTTGACTACGGTCAGGGGATGTAAAAGCTGAAGTCATTTTTCTAAATTCCATTCCTGTAGCAAACCCATTTCTTATCAGAATGCCCAGAATTTCCTACTGGCCTCTGTTCATTCTAATGCTTTGTTCTACCTGCCCACACCCTCTCATGGGGTAACGGCTCCTTGATAAAAGGATAACTCCAGACACCAATATATCTGATGGAAATAGAAATATGGATACTATTTCCCATTGATAATTAGAAATTTATGTGTAGTCAATATTTTTATTGAGCCAATTAGTTGAAATCACAGAGGATGTTGAACTCCAGGGCAAAGCATGCCACTAAGGTTCCAGATGGATGAGAGGTCTATTTCCCTTTAAGAAAGTAAGAGAAGGAGGATTGTGAAAAGGAAATGCCAACGGAGAACAGCATGAAGAGTTGCCACAAATGCATTCTCAGACACAATTTTTAGGAAAATGGACACATGATGTCAGGTTAGGAATCTTGAAGCTGACTCCTTTAATACTGCATTCCTTTGTTCTGCCTGCAAAGTCTCCATCAAGTCCACATCCCAGAATTTGGAAATTGCAGGTCAAAATATTCCTGAATAAAGTGTCCAGAAATATAAATGCTAACAGTAGATCCAGGGCATAACTTCCCCCAGTTTTCTTAACTTTAAGAGGCTTTTAAAAACAATTACTGGAATTTACTACCACAGAACTTGATTCAGAACAACCAAGGTTTAATTTTAGTTATATTCCAGAAAGCCATGTGATGTGCTATGATTTCTCTGTGTGTGTGTGTTCTTCAGTGTGCCTCTATGCAAGTAATTTGAATTAGAAAGTAAACTGAGACTTCAGGTGAGCTGATAATACATCTCTGGGTAATTTGTATTAATGAAGCCTTATCCAACATGGAGGCTCTACTGAACCATCTGGACAGATTCACATCAAGGATAATGTTTTATCTAAATATCCCAGTGCCCCGTAGTGAAACGTTGGGCTTAAGACTTAATATTGCTTCATTACTCAAAATATTATTCAAAATCACAGACATTAATGACTTCTATTTCAATCATATCTTTAAAAATAACATCTCTGCCAATTTCCTTGTGTCCTTTGGCTTAGTAGATAGTTAAGTTTTGGTGAATGGCAGTAAGAATGTAATATATTTTCAGGGCCACAGTGAAATTACCACTACTCTTTGTAATAATATAAATGGAAAGAAGTCTTGTAGAGTTTTGCTACACCAAAACTCTATGAGCAGTTCATTAATTTGCAAGGAATCCCCACTTATTACATTCAAAGACAAAGAAAATTAAAACTTAATCCATCTCCAGGGCATCCAAGATAATGAAGACAGGTCAGTAATATTTTTTTTTTTGGTTCTAAACATAAAATGTCAGCTGTTTGATGGAAGCAGAGTAAAATGCATCTAGGAATCACCTTGTATCTTATTATGTCTCTTCTATGCTTGCACTGAGATGACTACATTTTTAATAAGTAACTGACAAGTCTGTGAAATTCAAGAGTAATGATCAGGAATTTTCAGAGCAAATCTCATAAGTCCCTTTGGGACTGGAAGCCAGTCCAGGACTTGGAGATATTTGTCAGCAGGATTTTATTGTATTCTTTTAAATCCTCTGGTGGCCGCCAAGCACTGTTTACATACTTGGTACCAGCAATAACAATTATAGAAATAATGATATCATTTTTATTTTTAAGTACTAGTGACAAAAATTAGAAAAAATGAAAGGAGAAAGAGGTTTAATTGGTCCATATTTCTTTCTTTTTTTTCTGATGGTAAGGCTGGGGAATGTACCTGAGGAAAGTAGACCTGTGATTACATCTCCAGCCTTTTTTCTTTTTTCTTTTGAGACAGAACCTCACCAAGTTGCTGGAGGTCTAGAAAGTTAAGTTGCTGAGGCTGGCTTTAAACTTGCAGTCCTCCTGCCTCAGACTCCAAAGTACTGCGCTTGCAGGTATTACCATCTGGTAGTCATTATGTGTTTCAATATTTAATAAGAAGAGAAGGGAGATGGGGTTTCTTGAGAGCCTAGAACAGGGATGGTAGCTGGCAGGCAGCAGGAGTGAGTTGGTAAAGTAACAAAGGCAGCCAAGCCTACAGGTCTAACTCGAGGTAGACTGTCCCAGGGTTAGATCCCCAGTACCATCAAGGAAGAAAAACAAAGGTAAATTAAAGATAAAAAATGGACCAACTTAAGCCTCTTCCTCCCTTTCCTCCTCCTCCTCTCCCTCTTCTTCCTCCTCCTTCTCTTCCTTTTCTTCCTCTTTTTTCTTCTTCTGTGCTAGGGATTGAACACAGCACCATTCTACCTCTGAGCTATACCCCCAGCTCTATTTTATTTCGTATTTGAAACAGGGTCTAAGTTGCTAAGAATATCACTAAGTTGCCAACGCTGGCCTCAAATCTGTGATCCTCTTGTCTTAGCCTCCCAAGTACTGGGATTCCGGGCATGTTCCACCACTCTCATCTTCTTCCTCCTTTTCTATAATACAAAAAGCAGAAACCCCTGTAAAATAATTGATCAAGCATATTCTGTAAAATAATTGATCAAGCATATTCAAAATTATTATTCTTTTTTTGGTGGTACTGGGGTTCCTGGAAGCCCTTCTACCTCCGGGCTACACTCTGTTAGAAGGAAGAGAGTTTCACCACCTCAGTTCTCCATCAAAAGAGACGTATCTCCCCATCTCCAGGAAAACCTCAGGAGACTCAGATGAACGTGATTTAGTTATCTAAAAGTAAGCCTATTGTTAGAGTTAGCTATAAAATGTCCCCTAAAAGAACTCACTTATTACTGTTTGGAGTTGATGTAATTGAATTTTGAGGGTTATAATCCCAGTAGTAAATAAATCCATTGCAAAGGATTTACCTGGATGGTGGTCTAGGCCTACATAATGTGGCTGGAGCGAGAAAATCCCTGGGGGTGCAGACTTGGGATTATATTATATAGTCATTTCTTCCCTTCTCCTTCTCCTTCTCCTCCTCCTTCTCCTTCTTCCTCCTCCTCCTCCTCCTCCTCCTCCTCCTCCTCCTCCTCCTCCTCCTTCTTCTTCTTCTTCTTCTTCTTCTTCTTCTTCTTCTTCTTTTCTCTCTCTCTCTCTCTCTCTCTCTCTCTCTCTCTCTCTCTCTCTCTCTCTCTCTCTCTCGTTCCAACCTCCATAATATGAGGAGGATGATACCACGTGTTCTTCCTCCCCTCATCTATGCCCTGAGATCCTCAGTCCCCCCGCTTCACATGCACTGAACCTGCAACCGTAAGAAAGTGAATCTTTTCTGTAAGTTACATGATCAGTCTTTTAGATATAGATGTGGAAAATGCTAACAGGAATGCCTATAGGTCAAAGAGAAGAGGTGCAAATGCACATGGCTGTCTTCTAAATTATACAGTCAACCACTTTGCATGTGTGCACTTGTACTTACTCACAACCACAAAGTCATCATTTATAAAAATAACACGCTCAGATCACAGCTCTAATTCACAGCCAGCTACTTTCTCAAGACATTGACATAGAGTGCATCTCAGCACTTCATCCAAGAACAAAGTAATGATATTGCTTTAATTCTGTGTTATACAAAGCCAGAGAAATGGCACAGGAAGGGTGGGTAAAGGGCAGAGATGTGGAAGAGGTCATTGTGTGTGTGTGTGTGTGTGTGTGTGTGTGTGTGTGTGTGTGTGTGTGTTACTAGGGATTGAGCCCAGGAGCATTCTACCTCTGAGCTATACCTCCAGCCATATGTATGTATGTGTATATATTTAACTTGAATATATTATTTCATAATATTAAATATATATTTTTTAAATTTTGAAACAGGGTCTCAGTAAGTTGCTGAGGCTGCTCTTGAACCTATGATCCTCCTGCCTCAACCTGGAATTGCAGGCGTGCACCACCACGCCCAGTTGGAAAAAAGTCATTCTTAACAAACATGGTGAGAAAGGTGGACCATGCCAGACCCCAGGTGAATGCAATGAGAGCCGCATTGATTCCATCTATGGTGGAACAGAAAAGAGACAGGCAGAAACAGGTATCTTCAGCCTGCAGAGGGATAGCTGAGTGTTTGGAAGCTGCAAATGGAGGAGTGAAGAAAGGGAAATAACAGGGGTTCAATAAAGTCTAGCAAGTAGGGATTTACAAAAAGTCGGAGGGGTGGTTGATCAGTGTGCTTAGAACATTCGGGTTTGTCCACTGGTACTTACCCCAGGCAGGTTTCTACCGTCCCTTAGAGACAAGGACAGAGGCTCTTGCTTCACGGTTTGGCTGAAACAGGGAGGAAATTGTCTCGGCAGCCTTGAGTAGAAGGAGAATTTCCATAACTGGAGTCTTCACCTTAGGGGCAAAGCCTTGAGCTTAGGAACCATGATCGTGTTTTTGGGAGTCTTTTAGTGTGGGGGCAGTAAGACAATATTAGTTGTATTGAGAGTCTGCAGCTTTTATAGGCCAAGGGTGAGGCCCAGCTGGGGGGCCCAGAGGACTCCGACCTTGGTCATTCAGCCTGAGGATGAGGCTGATATACAGAGAAAGACGGAATGAAGGGAACATCTGGGCTTAGAACCAGGGCTCTGATCAGGGAAGCCTTCCCTGCTGCCAGGCATTAAAAATCTCCCTTACTGTTTTTAAACGGGCTGTTTGTTTCCTATGGTACTTGCAATTGAAAGCATGCAAACTGAAATGTAAATTTTAATATGGGTCTTTTTTCTCAGAGGGGAGGACAGTACAATCAGAAGGTAGATGCTTCGTCTGTTTCCTATGGAACAGCAGCCATAAATGGTAAATGTCGAACTGCTTTGTAATTTAATGGTTTGATCTTTCCTACACACAAAGAGATGGATTCCCACACCTCTGGCGCCATGTGGAGCAGTGGTGGGTAGGTGGGGGCCTGGGAGGGAATGGAGACATCCTCTTTGTCCTCAGCGCACTCCTTTATCTGAGTACCTTTTATTATCTCCAGCAGTAATGGGTTACTAAGTATAGGTTAAAATTAAGTATATGTTAAAATAAAATTAGTGGGTGAACAATGAATCTTTTTAAAATTCATGTACCATAATGATGTCAATTTATTCGAATATTTGGCTTAAAAAAAGCCTTTGTATTGAACTAGGCGCAAGTACTTGG
>NC_137806.1:25188486-25345986 GCF_963383645.1 Muscardinus avellanarius
ACTTGGAAGGCTGAAACAGGAGGATCACAGGTTCAAGGACAGCCTCAGCAATATGGTGAGACTCAGTAACCTAGTCAGACCCTGTTTCAAATTTTTAAAAATAGCCAGGCATGGTGGCGCACGCTTGTAATCCCCACGCTTGGGAGGCAGAGACAGGAGGATCGCGCAGATTCGAAGCCAGCCGCGCTGGCTTAAGAGACCCTGTTTCCAAATAAAAATATAAAATAGGTCTGGGAGTGTAGCCCAGAGGTAGAAGGGTTTCCAGGAACCCCAGTACCACCAAAAAAAATTTTTTTTAAATAAAATAAAAAGGGATGGGGTGTAGCTTGGAGGTAAAATGCCCCTTGTGTCAGTGTCCTAGTACCACAAAACAAATCAACAAACCAAAACAAAGAAAGAGTTTTGAGAATAAACCTCCAGGGTTCAAATCCTAGCACCTTCCCTTCCTAGTTGTATAACCTTAGGGAGAGTATTTGATGTTTTTGAGCCTTAATTGTCCTTTCTGTAAAAGAGAGGTAGCAACAGTACCCTTCACATAACAGCAAAGCACTGAACCCCAGTGCTTCCTAATGCTCCATGAATATTAGGATATGGTTTTCTGAAAAAGAGAATGGCAGTTATAAAAAAAGAACATCAATGTAAATAAGTTCCTATTTCTATTTATTCTTGCTGCAGCCTTAGCAGTATTAAAGGACAGAATTGCAACACATTTAGTTAAGATCTAATTGGTTTTTATTTGCGATTCATGAGCCAGAGCAGTCTCTGTTTTATAAAATAAAATGAGAGTTCCCACTGGCAGTGGTTTTGTAATGTGGCAACAAGGAGACAGAACAATAAGAGAAAAAGCCAATTGGTTAATATCTGGGTACTTCATTTTATGCTTTCATAAGAGTTCAAGCAGAAGGGACCTCCTTATAACACTGACTCAGGTGAAATGGAATCACTTGTTTTTAGGAAAAACTGATCTGTCTGGGGATTTGCTGGCTTCCTTTCAGTTTGCTTAGTTTTGTGATGTTTAGCATGAATGATCCCTTTTTGACTTTTTCTGGTCTACTGAGGCCAAGAAAAGGCAATCCATGCAAAGTAATGACGTCCCCAAGTTTTAATAATAGTATCTCAGAGTAAGGACTTGGTTTATTTCTGAGATGTTGAAGTCTGACTTAAGGTAGATCTTTTCACATGGGAGCTTGAATTGGATTGGGTAGAGATAAAGGTATAGTAGTTTAGGATTGGTGAGTAAATCATATCAGGATTTCCAGGGAAGTGTAAGCTGCTGTTTGATGTTTTCTAATGGAGAACCGGTGGGCCTTTCAACAGGTTTCTGAACCGAGCAATAAGGTTATTTGTAGATGTTATTTCTTGGGCAAGAGAGTTCCAAAATAGCAAAATTATGTTGACAAACTCAGTGGAATAATAAATTCATATCAATGTAGTGATAAGCTATGTGGTTTCCATTCAACACAATATAAAGTAGTATCTCACTTAAAATTCACTTCTACAAAAAACTTTTCTTTCATTAATTTTGACAACAAACCACCATTTCTAACGTTATTTTTGTTCAAAAGTACTGCTGAATGTCTCTGTATTCATTTAGTGCTTACCATCTATGCATTTAGAAAAAAAATGGATCATGAAGGAACAAAAGTTGTCCTTAGATTAAAATTTCTCTTCAGAGAAATCTGTATTTGTAAAATCAAAAGGCAAGTTACCATAGTGAATAGTAAAGAATTCCATCAAGGGTTCAGCCTTCTTCTTCTTCTTCTTCTTCTTCTTCTTCTTCTTCTTCTTCTTCTTCTTCTTCCTCTTCCTCTTCCTCTTCCTCTTCCTCTTCCTCTTCTCCTCCTCCTCCTCCTCCTCCTCCTCCTTCTTCTTCTTCCTTCTTCTTCATGTGTGTGGTGCTGGGGATGAAACCCAGAAGCATTCTACCTCTGAGCTACACCCCCAGCCCTATTTTTATTCTTTATTTTGAAACAGGGTCTCACTAAGTTGCAACGGGCCTAAGTAGCTGAGGCTGTCCTCAAACCGCAATCCTCCTGTCTCAGTCTCCCAAATGCTGGGAGTACAAACAAACATGTGCCACCATGCCTGGCTAAGGGTTCAGACTTCTGTTTAGGCTTCTCTTGAGGTTTATGTGGAAAACTAGAAGCTTTTTTGTTAAGGGAGGAGGGAGAAAATCATTAATAAGAACATTGCCACAATTTTTCCTCCTTATCAATCATTGGTTTCTAATATATAGCTTCTCAGCACTTATCCACACTTGTGGCCAAACATCCCTCCTAATTCAACTTGGATTCTGTAGATCAGTAGTGTATTGTTAACCCTTCCAGTCTCTTACCTTTTTCTTACTGAGTCTCACTTACCTCGCAAATGCAACCTGTTAACGAGCCCAGCTGGTATAGGCCAGGAGCCATGTGAACTTGTACCTAACCATACAAAATTCATGGTTATCTCTGGGAGCATACTACTGAAAATCTAAAATGGATGAGGGTTAGCACGAGCCTTCCATCTGGTTATGACAATAAAATCCACTTAGAGATCAAATATTAGCACACCTCTAGAGATTGTATATATAATAATTTCATTAACATGCAGCTAGGAAAGGTTAAGTCCTGTGGAGTCTCAGCTCTCTGACCTTTTAGAGATTTGTCCACATCTGCCATGAGACATTGAAGGCAGAAATGACATTTCAGAAACAAGGCATCAGTCAGCAAGAAACTTATTTTCCCAGTGTTAAGTAAAGAAATCACAACCTAAGCTATATTTTTATTCGCCTTACTTTGGCTTTGCTTTCAGAACTTTGGCTGTTATGTGTCAACGGATTTATATCCTATAAACTGCATCATTTCTTATTTTTAAAATTAGAGGCTCTCAAATTAACACGAGTGTTCAATGGTGAAATCGGTGGTAGTCAAGGTAAATGGCAGGTCTGAAATATTTTGGAGACATTACATACGCTGACGGGGGCAGAGTACATCCATCCATGGCCTGCGTCTAGACTTGGGTCCGAGATTTCCTGGTTGCCCAATAATAAATGCAAGGGTAACAGAATCATCAAAGAAAACAAGAAATCAGCACAGGTCTACCAATGACGAAATGGCAGGTGCTAATTTCTTCAGCACTTTGATAGACCTAACTATGCATTTAAGAAGTGTTATTTTTGAAACTGAAAAAAAGAAAAAAACAGAAGAATGGAATTTACCCCTTTCTCGTGTCACCTGAATGTGTCTGGGATTACCTAAATGTTCAATTCCGACTTGAACTTGAGGAAAGTGCACAGGGTTCCCATTTTCAACTGAAGTGTGATGCTAATTTGCCCTTGCTTTTGGTGTTGGTGGAAGAACTGAAAGCTTGCTACGTTGAAATAACAGCAAAGTAGCCATTGCACCCTTGTGGCTCATAGGACATGCTTCTGAGAATGAAACTCAGGGCTGGTGGTCTCTGGAAAGACCCCTTTGTCCCATCTAGAAATTACAATCCAGTTGCTGCTAGAGCTCTTCCTCGTCTCTCCAAACTGTGCTCACAGAAAGCCAAAGATTCCGAGGAAGTCTCCCTCACATGCTCATTCACCTGAATCTAAAACGGGTGCATATAACCCCAGTACTTGGGAGGCTGAAACAAAAGGATTGCAGGTTCAAGGCCAGCCTCAGCAACTTAGCCAGACCTTGTTTCACCAAACAAAAAATAAAGGGCTAGGATGTAGCTAGGAGGTAGAATGGCCGAGTTCAATCACCAGTACCAAAAAATAAGTTAAACATACATTGAGCTGGATGCGGTGGCTTACATGCCTGTAATCCCAACATCTGGGAGGATGAGAGAGAAGGATTGCAGGTACGAGGACAGCCTCAACAAGTAGTGAGACTCTCATGAACCTAGCAAGACCCTGCTTCAAAATAAAAATAAAATAAGGCTGGGGATATAGATTGGAGGTAGAAGGCCTCCAGGTCAATCCCCAGTACCAAAAAATTAATTAATAAACAAATTAATCAACTAATTTAAAGGGTGGAAATATGACTCAATTTTATTCTGCATTCTTCTCAATCTTATTCCAGATCCTTTTCCATAAGAATAAAGACTTACTGCTACCTGTAAGCTCAAGTTGCAGTGGAAGCAGTCTCCACGTTTTTCTTTTTTTTTTTTTTAAACATCATTTTTTCAAAAACTTTAGTTTCCTTTTAAATCCAAAGAAAAAAAATTCTTGACATTTATAGTGAAAACATTTTCTCTGGGGCTTTGCAGAGATGCATTCAACCGGCTCCTGTCATGAAAAACATCTGCTAATTTGTCTAGTGTCCGCAAGCCACTCTTCATCTTCCAAGCACTCTGGAAAATCTGCTCTCGCGTATTTTTGAAAGCACCCCTCAAACACACCGGTGACATTTCTATTTGGGAGAGAAGATTATGTCTCTCGGAGTTTCCACACAATTCTTTAAAAAAAAAATCCCTCTCAGTGGAACTGATCTCTGCTTCATAAGGCTAACTATACATGTTTTTAACAGCATCTTAAGCTTCTGTGCTGCTTTCTCTAAGGGTGTTTGATCCCAAAACCAATTTTCTTTTTTTCTTTTTCTTTTTCTTTTCTTTCTTTTATTTTTTTTTTAGCAGTACTGGGGATGGAATCCAGGGACAGTCTACCTCTGAGCTACACCCCCAGCCCTATTTTTTATTCTTTACTTTTAAACAGGGTCTCGCTGAGCTGCAAAAGCCCTCTAAGTAGCTGAAGCTGTTGGCAAACCATGATCCTCCTGTTTCAGCCTCCTAAATGCTGGGATTAAAAGCATGCACCACCACGCCCTGCTCCAACCCCAATTTCTGAACACATCAGCGTATCAGAATTTTCAATGATTTATAAAAAAAAAAATGAAGAAAGGTGAGGGTGGGTGAAGTGAGGAAAACACACCAATTTGTGTGTATCTTTGTTTTGTGAGTTTTTTGTATTATTATTATTATTATTATTATTATTATTATTATTATTATTTGATGGTACTAGGGTTTCTGGAAGCCCTTCTACCTCCGGGCTACACTCCCAGACCCTTTTTTTATATATATTTTTATTTGGAAACAGGGTCTCTTACGCCAGCGCGGCTGGCTTCGGATCTGCGCCATCCTCCTGTCTCGCCTCCCAAGCGCGGGGATTACAAGCGTGCGCCACCACGCCAGGCTTGTGAGTATCTTTGTATCACTTCGAATCTCATGATGACATATAATTACACTGCACCAATAAAAGTTTAAAAGAAAGGGTGGGGGCTTGAAGACTTTGTATGGAGCCATCTATGCATGCGGCACTATCAGTACAGCTGATAAAATTCACATAATTACTCCACGTTGGACGCTTCATGTCAAGATACAAAGGTGAAATATAGACCACATCTTGGCCTTTATTTGTTTTAAGCAAGATTTTTACGGCAGAAAATGTGTCTTGACTTTTGACATTATTGGCAAACCTTACAGATGACACTATTGGCGTCAATTGCGAGAAGGAAGCCGATTTCGTTAGTTTATTATGTAAAACCTTTCCAGCATATGTGGTTTGTCGTCAATACGTCAATCTATCGTACCGTTCGAGAGTGGAACCCTATCAACTTCGTACACTACAAACTGACCCGGCATAAAGCTCAGCATAATTTTATGTGCTGAAGATTATCGCGTCTTCCCTTAAAGATGTGACTCTTCCTTTGGGGGGAAAGCAGTAATTCTACCGCTAAGTATTAAGTGTCTTCCTGAGCCATTTCTCTGAAAGGGACTCTTTTTAACAAATGATTTACACCATTCTGGGATACCAATGACTTTCAAATCATCAGTGCCTTTATTTGTCGGACTTGAGGTACAGTCTCTTCTCCGTCTTGCTGGAACCCTGGCTGCATTCATAAGTTGTTTGCCAAAAAGACACAGAGTGAGGAGAGGTAACTTAAAGGACCAGGAAGCCCATTGATAAGCAGTTTCCACTGCAAATCAAACACACGGTGTTTTCCTGAGCGCCCTTCGTTGCACTGACATAATGGAATGACTCAGACGAGTGTAATTCTTCATCACTTCATCAAAAATGTCTGTAGGTCTACACCTAGATTTTCTCTTTTTCTTCTCATATCTCACTTTCAAAACTCGCCACAGGGACCCTGAGACTTGATTGGAAACACAACTGCTAATGGATTTCAACACAGAGGGAAAAATCAATAATGGAGTGGAAATTGTAAAAAAAAGAAATTAAATGTCACAATAAAATCCTCTTCTGCATAATCCTTGCTTCCTAATGTTTCTAGCAGCAAAATGGGAAGAAGAGGAACTGAAGAGCGACACATATAATTTCTTCTTTGGAATAGAGATGTCTTTTAGATTTTTTTTTTTTAAGGAATGGGGTGCCATTTGTTTGCTGCTTTACTATCTGTTTGTGGGAAGGTTAGTTGGGGAATATCATTTCAGTTTTCCCTAAATATAATATGGCACTCACCAATGATCAACTGTCTTCTCCAATTTCCATAGAAATCGGAGAATAGACTCCCACCAATGAATGCAGTCCTGCTTTTCACCGCCACGCAAGAAAGCTAAAGGGTCTGTCATGGAATTATTTTTTTTGTGTGTGGAGTACTAGAGATGGAACCCAGGGGCATTCTACCTCCGAGCTACACCTTCAATCCTATTTTTTATTCTTTATTTTGAAACAGGGTCTCACTGAGTTGCAAAGGGCCTCACCAAGTAGTAGCTGAGGCTGTCTGCGAACCGTGATCCTCTGCCTCAGCCTCCTGAATGCTGGAACTACAAGCATGTGCCGCTATGCCCAGCTTGTCATAGAATTTCTATAGGACTGCTAGGCCACTAGTAGCCCTAGCACTGTATAATATGGGACGTCCAAAATAATGTGTTCACTCTTTTATTCATAGTCTCTCAGAATTACTAGTGAAATTGCACAAGACCCCCTTTAAAAAACCCTGTCCTAGAGCATAGATGAAGGCGCCGCACATCTTACTGTTCATGCTAGAGAGTTTTAGAAATAAGGAAGAGATGGCAGGATGCATACTATCCAGTTTCTCTCATAGAGTATATCCAATACATCAGAATTTTTTTATTTTTTTATTTTTATTTTTTTGGTGGTACTGGAGTTCCTGAAAGCCCTTCTACCCCCAGGCTACACTCTCAGACCAATTTTATACTTTTTTTTAATTTTTGGAAACAGATTCTCTTAAGCCAGCCTGGCTTCAAACCAGTGCGATCTTCCTGTCTCCGCCTCCCAAGTGCGGGGATTACAAGCGTGCACCACCACGCCCGGCAACATCAGAATGTTTTTAAAGAAGCTCATAATACGAGGCTCTGATGCCATACGATTTTGAGTTGACTCAAAGATAAAGCAAGAAATGCAAATGGAAGGGCTTAGCTAGGTAACTGAGGTCAAGCAAAGAAATAGGAACTCAGAACACACACACTGGGTCCCCTCCACCCCCACATCAGCTATCTCTGCTTCTCTTCTCCCCACACCCATAGAAGGAATAAAGGTTTCTCTTACCTGGAGGATGTTTCACATGATGTGATTCTCGGGGCCTTGGTTCACGCTGTAAGAGCTGGTAAGGAATGCCACTGACGAGTACTTGCCTTGTTACAAAACGTTGACTTAAATATGTCTCTTTGTCCCTACTTTCTTCCTGAGGAAAGAGTTATTATATACATCCAAAGGAACCTTAGGCAGATCAAGTTGTCATTTGGGGCAACTTTGTGACCCAGACCCAAATCTGTAAACTAGATCTGGCCTAGTTCACAGATGGGTCTCATTTTGAGCTCATGATTATAATTTCCCCAGAACACTCATCATGCCTGGGAACTCTAAAGAATTTCTCTGGAAGCCTTATTCCACAACAGCCCACCCGAGGGAAGCTTTGCTCTCTCCCCTTATCTCCAAAAAGCACAGGCCTTCCCTGGCTGCCTTCTCCCTGACACTCGCACTTTCAGATGACTAAATTCACTCCAGGAACACCCTCATATCCCCTTCACCCAATCTGTAAACTTACTTGCAATGGCACTAAGCTTCTCTTTATCACCCTCTGTTTTCACAAGAGAGGTACCATCTCTTTTTTATTTTTATTTCTTGGTACTAGGGATTGAACCCAAGGATGTTCTACCCTTGAATTACACCTCCAGCCCTTTGTGTTTTGGAAACAGAGTCTAAGTTGCTGACGGTCTCGCTAATTTGCCAAGGAAGCCTAGAGCCTAGAATTCTCCAGTCTCAGCCTTCCACGTACTGGGATTACGAGTGTGCAGCGCCGTGACTGACACCTTCCTCTTCTCTGCAGCAGTCTCTGAGGTTGTGGTCTTACCACCTAATTTTCTCCTCTTAAAGACTTTGATCTTGCCAGGCACGGTGATGCACACATGTTATCCCAGTACTTGGGATATATAGAAAGAAATTATTTTTGTGATACTGAGAATTGAGCCCCACCCTATTTATTTGTTTACTTACTTATTTATGTTTTTAAACAGGATCTCATTGAGTTGTGGAGGGCCTCACTAAGCTGCTGAGGCTGGCCACAAACCTATGACCCTCCTTTCTTAGCCTCCCAAGTACTGAGATTATAAGTGTGTACCACCACATCTGGCAAGGTCAAATTGTGTGTGTGTGTGTGTGTGTGTGTGTGTGTGCATGTGTGAAATTTCTCTATTCTGGACATTGCAAATAAATGGAATTGTGTAGTAGGAAATAAATATTGGTGCCTTGTTAACAATTCTAGTTTTATCCTTTAGGGTTTATATTATAACATAAGACTTTATACATGAATCACCTACTACTTCTCCAAGTGTTTTCACGTACTCTGGATCACCTTCCCATCACCACTAGAAGGAAGAGCAAAGAAGACCTCAAAATCCTAGGTAGCAACAGTGTCAAGGGCAGATTGTAGGAAGAGGCAGATCAGGGCCTTATGTTGTCTAGACCACTTTCTTGGCTGGAATGTGTGGTCGTTAAAATGATTAAACTTGATAATACTTGTACAACTCCAAGCACAATGCCCGGTGTATACCAGCTCATCTGTGGGGGTATTTGTTGCCACGTGCCTCCCAAGGACATTAAGAATGAGCAGGTCCAGACTAGAACCCCACCTACCCCATCTACCTACTTCCATCACTGTGATACACCTGTCACCAGTGTTCCCAGAATGCACCATACTCTCTCAAGTCCTTTTGATTTTCTTCCTGCTGCCCTGTCCAGAACTGCTACATCCCCTTCTCCATCTTAACTTCCACCTACTCTTTAAGACTCCTCCCTTCTGACTCTTTTTCTGTAACTTTCCCCAGACTCTGCCTCCCATTCTGCATTGGGTACCTCTGCCTTGGGCTCCTGTGTCTCTTTATTCCTCCTCCTCCTCCTCCTCCTCCTCCTCCTCCTCCTCCTCCTCCTCCCCTCCTCCTCCTCCTTCTTTCTCTCTCTCTCTCTCTCTCTCTCTCTCTCTCTCTCTCTCTCTCTCTCTGCTGTGGTTGCACAATGTGTCCCTGTCACTCTCTGTCCCCCAGTTTGTCTCTGCTCTTGCTTTCAAGGCAGGATATGTGCCACTAACCTCTGCTTCTGTTGCCCCTCCTCCTCCTCCTCCTCCTCCTCCTCCTCCCCCTCCTCCTCCTCCTTCTTTCTCTCTCTCTCTCTCTCTCTCTCTCTCTCTCTCTCTCTCTCTCTCTCTCTCTCCTGTGGTTGCACAATGTGTCCCTGTCACTCTCTGTCCCCCAGTTTGTCTCTGCTCTTGCTTTCAAGGCAGGATATGTGCCACTAACCTCTGCTTCTGTTGCCCCTGAATAAATGATCAACAAGTATTTGCTCCTAGGAGAATTTTATGCAAATAAAATAAGATAGGAAGGAATTCATTAACTTGCTTTTGTTATATTGTGCATGCTCCTAGTAAGAGAAATGAGATGCAGGCCAGCTTTTTTAATGCCCCAGAGATAATCCAACACTCCCCTGTGAGCCCAAAGCAGCAGGGCATTATTTCTCTAAAGAAAAGGGTTTCTTGAGTTTCTGAGAGTCTGGCCTGTGGCCACAGGTATAGAAATGGTAGACTGCTGAATCTGGGTTGGGGGAAGGAGCAGCACTGTGGCAAAGATCAGTTTTCTTGGCACTTGTCAAAGAAGAGGACAGAGACATCTGCATGTCCCAATGACATCACTCGGCCCTGCCTTGCACAATAGAGGGGGGAAAAAATGGTCAGGGCACATTTCCAGTGTATCTAGACATAGCTGAGCCACAGCCAAGTTTCTCCAACCTTTTTTCAATCTCTCCACCGTTACTGGTCTCAATGCATAAAATTGGTCTTGGAGCATTGATTAAAACAGGCTGGAGAGATCCAAGGAAAGAAATCAAGGTGCCCTTCTCGAATCTCTCTCATCTCTTTATTCTTCGACTCCCATCCCCCACCTTTCACCCAACAGAGCAGCTCCCCTCTGTTGGGGCTTAACATCCCCGTTCATTTCTTTATATGCTTAAACTGCACATGCATATATTTTAAAAGCAGTACGACATATTTTTAACTACATATAAGTTGTTTGCATTCATCTTTAACTTAGATGCACCTTCTCAATATTATGTTGTGCAATTTATCCATACAGTGGCTCTGCCTTGTCTGTTAGGTAGCTAGCTAGACATTAGCAGATGGGGTCTGTGGGAAGGGGGCAGAGAGGGGTTTGCCTGGCGTTGAGTGGATGTTCACCAGCAGAGCCGTGCTCGCTTAGACGCCCTCCCTTGTGGGAGGGGATGGAGAAACAGTGCAGGACCACCTAGGTGCCCAAGGAATCCAGTCATCCCAAATGTAATACATAGAAAGGTGTCCAGAGGGACCCTAAGACAGGACACCTGAAAGACACCACACCACTCTCCGTACCTGGAAACAGATTACCCCGTGCCCCAGGCTGCCTTTCTAGTCCAGGGACTAGGCTTCTCCAGAGACTCTATTCTTCATGGCCTCTCTCGCATGGGGCCTTTACTTCTCTAAATCAACCTCCTGTACTCTCCATCTGTGCTTTCGGCTTGAGTGCTTTCCTAGCAGATCAGCCAGGCCTGATGCTGCAAGGAACGGCTTCAACATCTCCCACCTGGTAGCATATTCCTGTGCTCAGTGGCGCTCCCTGGGTGGGGGCCCGTGGTGGCCGATGCTGATTGGGAATGGGAGGCAGGCTACACCCTGTGTCTAGCTTCTTCTCATCTTGGGCACATGGAGTATCTGGGAACATGTGTCTGTGGTCTGTTTTATCGCATGGAGACCGGGCTGAGCCCATTTCCTGGGCTTTGTTCCGCTCTTGAATGATTCTATAATCAGACAGTGTATTGTCACCAAAGGACGTTGGGCTCAGGCTCAGAAGCGTCGCTACTCATTATTCCACTCTGTAACGGGAACCCGTGTGACTTCTGCTAAGCGATTTAACCTGGGCAAACCTCAGTTTCCACAGAGAGGGTAAGCTGGTTTTCATAAGCTGTGCAGGCCTCAGATGCTGGGGACACACACCAGGGTGGCCTGTGGCAAAAGTGTCAAACCGGGCACAGGAGACAGAGCGGTAATCCTGCGCCTCGCTTCCCAGCCGGGGCAATCGGGCAATTACTCATGTTTACTTACCCGCACTCATCTCCCTCCCAGGAACTGAGAAAGTAAGGATTTGGCGCACAATGTGTGTGAGGCATAAAGAGGGACCATGTTACTCAGTAATAGGGACATGTTTTTCTGGAGATAATAGTTTCTCATTCTTTTGTATAATGTCCGTCTTCCTCAACATCTCCTCCAAACCTCATCCGTACCTTTTTCTATAAGTTGTTAGAGGATGTTTTGTTGCCTTCTATGACTGGGACCAATTAAGCCCCTAAAGTCATCCATGTTGCCAGGCATGGTGGTGCATGCCGGTAAATCCAGCACTTGGGAGGCAGAGACAGAGTGTTCACAGTTTCAAGGCAACTTAGTAAGACCCTGTTCCAAAATAAAATAAAAAGAGATGAGACTGTAGCTCAGAGGTAGAATGTCCCTGGGTTCGATTCCCAGTATCACCCCACACACACAAGCAAAAAACCAACCATGTCTCTCTGTGGCCCTGGGCTCCTTATTGGTGATAACCCAGATGTGCGCTTCATCCTAAGCAGGGTGAGAGGATTTGCTTCAGGCTGGTGAGGAAGCAATATTAGGATTTAAATCTGCCTAAACATCCTCCTTCTGTCCTCTTTCAGAACTGTCCTATTCCAATACAAGAGAGAGTATGAGTTTGGAAATACCCACTCTGTGTTATAATTCAGCAATCCACAAGCATACATCAAGTCTGATTTTTGGTAGCATACACCCTGTATTTACAAAAACAGATATTTTGTTGTTGTTGTTGATTTGTGGTACTGGGGGTGGAACCCAGGGACTTTTCTACCTCCTGGCTATCCTCCCAGCACTAATTTTATTTTATACTTTATTTGGAAACAGGGTCTCACTAAGTTGCTGAGAGCCTCACTAAGTAGCCGAGGCTGGCTTCGAACCTGCGCTATCCTCCTGTCTCAGCCTCCCAAGCACTGGGATTACAAGCTTGCATCACCATGCTTGGCTCAAAAATAGAGATTTTTTAAGGGTATTCATAGAAGTTATTCTTGGTTCTCTGATTGTTTTATAAAAGGAAAATTTAACCTTCAAGCTTAACATTTTTTCTTTCAGTAAGCTTTCTGGTAGGGTTAAAATAGGTAACCCACATTATGAAGGCAGGGTATCTTGTTTGCTCTCAGAGCCAATCAAATCTGATTGCATTCTGGATTCCTTGTTTCCTTAAGAATAATCCTAATCATCACTACTAGGGTAAAAGTTTAGAGAATGGACTCCATCCTACCAGGTTTAAATAAGGAAATGTTCTTATCATGGTCTATTAAACACCTTCCAGCATTACTAAGTTTTCAGAAACAAATTATACTCTAAGACAACTTTCAACTCGCACTGGCAGCTAAGAGAGCTGTTGATTCTGTTGTAATCACACTTTAGGAAGCTGGTGAAAGAGAGACAAAGGTCCCTTCACAGACCTTCCCGGGATCTGCTAGTGTCAGGGTGCATCCTCTACTGAGGAACTATCTGCAGGGTCCTTGGTTCCTGTGATGGAGAAGAATTTCAAAGGCCGGGCGTGGTGGCGCACGCTTGTAATCCCCGCGCTTGGGAGGCTGAGACAGGAGGATCGCACAGATTCGAAGCCAGCCTCAGATACTTAGTGAGGCTCTCGGCAACTTAGTGAGACCCTGTTTCCAAATAAAGTATAAAAAATAAGTCTGGGAGTGTAGCCCGGAGGTAAAAAGCCCCTGGGTTCTACCCCAGTACCACCAAAAAAAAAAAAAAAAAAATTTCAACACACACCAGAGACACGGACAGGTTTATTGAGGAAAAGGGGAAGAAATATACATTCAAGAGAGAATGAAGGCCACCTCAAGATGAGGAAGTTGTTTTGGGGCATGCAGGGTTCTTTTCTTAGAGAGAACTTTCATGAGAGGTGTGCTAGAGGAGGTGTGCGAGGATGATTTAGTAGGCCCCGAGGCTGTTCATGGAGGTCTGCTTGTCCAGTCAGTTTTAGGGAAGATGATCTCAGTCTGGTAGTCCCAAGGCAGTTCCTTGTGGTCTGGTGGTCTGGTCAACTGTAGGGTCCTCAGACTGATTTGGGTCTTTGTTGCCTGAAGGATAGAGAAGATGGAGAGTGTCCTAAATTATAGGCTTCTCACAATGTCTCAACCTGTCTTGTTATCAGTGTACAGGGCAATTATAATTTCTCCTAGTTAAGTCTAGGATCTACACATTTCCCAAGAATTTGGGAGACTCGGGCCTGGGAAAGCGAACTGGTTTAAAGAGTTCTTATTAGCCGGGCAAGATGGCGCACGCTTGTAATCCCCGTGCTTGGGAGTCTGAGGCAGGGGGATTGCACTGGTTCAAAGCCAGCCTCAGCTATTTAGTGAGGCTCTCAGCAACTTAGTGAGACCCTGTTTCCAAATAAAATATAAAAAAGGTCTGGGAGTATAGCCCGGAGGTAGAAAGCCTCTGGGTTCCACCCCCAGTACCACAAAAAAAAAAAAAAGAGTTCTTATACTCTCCGCTCCAGGTTCTTATACTAAAGTTATATTTTTCTTTTCTTTCCTGTCTGTCTCCTTTCTGTTTACTTATTTATATCATAGGACCCACTTGAACAGAAGACTTGAATAGAAGCAGGCTCATTGCCCACCCCCCAGATTCATGTCCCATGCAAGGTCTCTGCTCAGCAGAACCTGAACCATATCCGAATAACTGCAAGGGAGTTTAGGAGATGTAATTCTTAACATTCTTGTCTCTGGTCCAGGAAGGCATGTGAAGAAAGGAGTCCACAGAGTTGGCTCTCATCCTTCAAGGATTCCTAAACAAAATGCCATCCATAAATGATCTGACAAAACCAAGCAGCAAGAGTAACCAGAGCCAAACAGCTGCGTTGGTGAGCTCGGAACACGCCAGCAGGAATTTCTTCTTGGCAAGCGAGCCAGAGAACCGGGAAGAAAGCGGGAGAAGCAAGGAGGGCAACTCTACATCCTCATCAGCATCACGTGGATCCCAAATCTGCAGGGCTGTGGGGTGTGACTTAGCCGTAGAGAGCATGCTCAGCATGCACGTGGCCCTGTGTTGTATCCTCAGTACCAAACATTTAAAAAATAATAATAATAAAGACGATCGAACGTCTAATTGTGTTTCATTATTATCCTTTTGTGCTTGGAATTTTTTCGTATTACTTTTATTTCATTTTTTAAAGTTGGCTGATTTTATTTCAGAATGAGTTAAAAATAAAAAAGGTTTTTGACACTATACTCAAGATACAGAGAGAAAGCACTATAGAGAGAGAAATGCTTCCTGCCCGAGGGGGGATTCCCTCTGACAAGCTTCTGGATTTAAGATGCCAGTTGCTTGTGTTGAATTTGACAAATGGGAGCCATGTAGGCACTGTTTTTATTTTGGAATTTAGATCTATACAATTAACTAAGTGAAAGCCAGCATGCTATATGAATGCTAATTATTTACTCCTCATTTAAATAACAACAATTAAGACATTGTTCAAGCTGTATGGGTTTACATATGCAAATTGTGTTTGTCTCATCTCCTGGGAACTTACTGATCACAGCTGCATAAAAAAAAAGTCTACTTTATGAGATTTCCATCACTCTTTGCTTGATAACAATGCTTAGGTAGGCAAAATTAATTAATGTTTTCAAATTAAGAAATTTGTTTTCCATTTATGTGCACCTTTATCTCGTAAGATTGTACAATTAATTCCTAAAAGACTTGCAAAAATAATCATTTAATATTAAACCCAAATAAAATCTTGAAACTGGGATGTTTCTATGTGGATGTGTTTGGGAACAAATGAGCTTCAGACGGTAAGCATATGGTTGTAAGCTCTGTGAACCCTGAGAAGTCCCCATCACTTCATGTCAGAGCAGATTCTCCTTTGACTAAGCCTATTTTTTATTTTTGTATACCTTTTTCCACTTCCCCATAATCATTTTTAAATTGTTCTGTTATGGCTGAAGTCCATCAAATTGCCTCTGCATGCCAAACTAAAGCCAAGAGAGGCCATTCTTAATCACAGCAGTAATGGGATACGGGAGCTGTTTGGACATCTCCCAGGCTGGTGGTCAGAATCCATTTGGTCTCTTTCTACACTCATGGTAATTTTTTTTTTTTTTTACTCAATTCACTATGGGAAAGACTTGTTTGGTCTGATGTATTCAGCTCAGCTATATATTAAAGGTTTGTAAAGCTTTATTTATTTTTTTCCTTTTCTTTTGTATCGGTCCTAGAAATTGAATCCAGGGGTGTTCTATCTGAGCCACACCTGCGACTCTTTTTACTTTTTATTTTGAAATAGGGTTTCAGCTAAGTTCTTGAGGGTCTTGCTAAGTTGCTGAGGCTGGCCTCGAACCTGTGATCCTCCTGTTTTAGCCTCCTGAGTGTTGAGATTACAATCAGGCTCTACCATGCTTGGCTCAGTGATTTAAGCTACTAGTAAATGATCATTATAATTTTATTACATCATCAACTTCAGAATCACATGACTGAGAGAAAATTAATAAACTTAAAGACCTATAAGTTTTCTACAACTAATTATTGTGTTTTAATATTACATTTGGCTCAGCAGATATGCTATGACTGACAAAAAGACCAAAACTTAGCAAAATTCCTAATGTCCACTAATAAATCTATTATTTTAATAGTACTGTGGTGATATTTCCATTGCATAAAGAGTTTTGTGCAACTTGGAAAAACAGAGTAACATTATCAAATGCCACTTTTAGCTATAAAAAAATAACAACAAATAAAGCACAACAGAAATACAATAGCCTTAGTTTCGAACGCTGCGTTTGTCTGAAGATGGGAGACAATCTACCATATTTATCCCTGGTTGACACATCACCATCAATTAGAAAGGAGGGCAAAGGTATGCAGTGAAATGTGATTTCAATCAATGCCTTGAGGCATCCGATAAAAATGAGTTTGCCTTACGTAGTCTCCTTCAAAGGATGGTGTACAAGCAAGTAATTTCCTCACAAAAGGCAAAACCAGCCACTGTTCAAAACCAACATGGCCAGGTTGGAAATTTCAGCAACATCTGTGAATCTCTCTATGAACGCATCAGCGGGAACAGGCGGTAATTTAACAAGCAAATAAACGAAGCCAGTGGCTCTACAGAGAAATCCTGTGAGTCGGGTAGGCTAGGGGCTGATGCGGTCAAATTATCCAGGCTTTCCCACTGAGGTTGCCGTTCTCCTCTCCAAATCTGCTGCCAACCAGCATGGCCGCTGCTGGAACCATCCAGGTCTCCTGCCACCCATCTGCTAGTCCAGGAAGAGAGGAGGGCTCTGCAGTTCCCAGATACCTCATGAGCTTTCCCAGCTGCTTATCTTTGCTCAGGCTGCTGCCTCTTTCTGAAATGTCTTATGGCTATTTCTCCCCTTGGAGAAAGCCTCCTCTTTCTTGCAGATTCTATTTGCAACATTACCTCCCTCTGAAGGCTTTCTAGGCGTCCACTCTGCCTCTGGGAGGCTCCTGATAGAACATTGCTAATCACTTGCCTTTTGCTGTGGGCTACATTATGTCCTGCGCCTGCATCCCACTCCCCCAAAATTTATTTGCTGATGCCTTAGTGCCGAGTACCCCAAAATGTGAATGTATCTGAAGATAAGTTCTTTTTTTTCTCCCTTCCTTCCTTCCTTCCTTCCTTCCTTCCTTCTTTCCTTCCTTCCTTCCTCCCTCCCTTCCTTCCTTCCTTCCTTTCTCCTTGTGGTACTGAGGACTGAACACTAGGGAATTGTACCACTAAGCTACACTCCCAGTTCATTATTATCATCATCAGTATTATTATTATTGTTATCATCATCACCATGCTTTGAAAAAGTGTCTTGCTAGGTTGATGAGGCTGGTTTGGAACCTCTGATCTTTCTGTTTCAGCCTGGTTGTAGATAGATTTTTTTTTGTCTGTTTTTGTTTTGGAATTTTTATCGGTACTGAAGATTGAAGGGCATTCTACCTCCAAGCTACACCCCCAGCCCTATTTTTTATTCTTTATTTTTGGAAACAGGGTCTCACCGAGTTGCAGAGGCCTCACGAAGTAGCTGAGGCTGGCCGCAAACCTGTGATCCTCCTTGTCTCAGCCTCCCAAGCACTGGGATTACAAGTATATACCACAACCTTGGGCTCAGATAAATTCTTTAAAGAGGTAATTAAGATGAAATTCGGTCATTGGGTGGATCTTAAGCCAATCCTTTAAGAAAAGGAGAAGAGGACACAGATCCACACAGAGGGAAGACCTTCAGGAAATAAGGAGAAGACTGCCATCAAAGGAGCCAGGGAAAGAGGCCTCAGAACAAACCAGCCCTGGCCTTGGAAACCTAGCCTCTGGGACGTGGAAAAGTAACTTTCTATTGTTTAATCCACTCATATCCAGGTGCACTGCTGCACACCTGTAACCCCAGTACTCGGAAGTTTGAAACAGGAGGATCGCAGGTTGAAAACCAGTGGGAAATAATTGAGTAAGACCCTATTTCAAAAATAAAAAATGAAGTAGGGGTGAGGGTGAAGTGTGGAGGTAGAATACCCCTAGGTTCAATCCCTAGTCACACACACACACACACACACACACACACACACACACACACACACAATGTTTAAGCCACTCATTCTGCAGAACCTTGTTATAGCAACCCAGGCTGACTATTACACCTTCCTACTTTCTCCACTATAATCAGTTCTCCAGGATCAAGGGCCCTGCATCAATCTTGTAACATGTGTCCATTAGTTGCTTACTGAATGAAGAAAGCTGATGCTCAAGAGAGAATAGGAAAATGGATTAAGGAAAGTAAGATACAGCCAGGCGTGATGGTGCACACCTGTAATCCTGGTACTTGGGAGGCTGGGACAGGAGGATTGCAGGTTTACCTAGTAAGATTCTGCTTCAAAATGAAAAGCAAAATAGGGCTGGGGTGGAGGTAGAGGTAGAAAGACTCTGAGTTCAATCCCCAGTACAGAAAGAAGAAGGAAGAAGAAGGAGGAAGAAGAGGAGGGGGAGAGGAAGGAAGGAAGGAAGGAAGGAAGGAAGGAAGGAAGGAAAGAAGGAAGGAAGGAAGGAAGGAAGGAAGGAAGGAAGGAAGGAAGGAAGAAGTGTTAAAAACACTTATGGGAATGCTGGCCCACTCTTCTATTCGTAGAGTTTAGAAAAAGTCACCATGTTTTCCTTAATTGCAATTTTTTGATGCAAAGATTTCAAAACAAGAAAAGAAATGTCTACTAAACATGGTTGCTCTTGGCACAGAGTAGAGATCCATAAATAATGAATAATAGATCTTGAGAACAAGCAGACCTGCCAAGCTAAAAGGTATATTAAAATTAATTTTATGTATATCTTTAAATATTTTCATCTTGCATTCAGAAAATACCATCCCCTTAGCTGAATTTAAAAAAACTGAAATAAATGCTTAGTTCCTCTACATTAGCACTATGTTTTTTATTCTTTAAAAGAATCACAAAATCTAGCCGGGCGTGGTGGCGCACGCTTGTAATCCCCGCGCTTGGGAGGCAGAGACAGGAGGATCGCGCAGGTTCGAAGCCAGCCACGTGCGCTGGCTTAGGAGACCCTGTTTCCAAATAAAAAAATGTAAAAATAGGTCTGGGAGTGTAGCCCGGAAGTAGAAGGGTTTCCAGGAACCCCAGTACCACCAAAAAAAAAAAAAAAATCACAAAATCTTGATGTATCTGCTTATTACTGACAATTAACTATATCCATGGCAGAGTATAAGATATTGCCGGATCCTGCAAGGATACCATCAGGAAGATAACCAGAAATATTTGGGGAAAATAATTAATTAATGACTACCTCAGTACTTAAAAAATAACTGGCATGTGAAAAAAATATGTATGTATTGGTTAAGTGAAATAACTCATCCTTGTATAAGAAAGGTGTGTTTTAAGCCAGAAGTGGTGTTGCACACATGTAATCGCAGTACTTAGCAGTGTTGCATGCCTGTAATCGCAGTACTTGGGATGCCGAACCAGGACAACAGGTTCAGCAAGTACTGAGAATTTCATCAACCTACGGAGGCTCTGTTTCAAAATAATAAATAAAATTAAGCTGAGTGTAGCTTAGAGGCAGACCATCCCTAGATTCAATCCCCAGTACTACCAAAAAAGAGAAGGGGAAAGGAGATGTTTTGAGGAGTTTTAAGTCAATGCATTTTGCTTATCAAGCGCTTAGTTGCCCCCAAGAGTATCCCCATGAGTATCATAAGTGAACAGCAGTCACCGCTACAGGAGAAAAACAAGTACTGCCTCTGCCAGCAGTGAAGTCATTGTGTATCTTTCAGTCTTCAACTGACTTGTGTAGGTAGCAAAAAAAAATCTTTTTTTTCTTTCTTTCTTTCCTCTTTTTTTTTTTTTTTTTTGGTATTGGTATTGGGGGTTAAACTACCAGGATCATTGTACCTCCGAACGACATCCCCATTTCTATTTTACTTTTTTCTTTAAAACAGGGGGCTTGCCAAGTTGCTGAGGCTAGCCTCAACCTTGTGACCCTCCTGTGCCAGCCTCCCGAGTACTGAGAGTACAGGTGTGCACCACCCCACCTGGCTCGTGAATCATTTTGAAAATTGGTTTTGTTGAAAAGACGAGGTCTGGATCATAGTGTACCCTCTCATAGAGGTGATTAGATAAGGATTTCCTGTGCAAATGGGAAGACAGATTACATATGTATGCATGTATGTATGTATTTTAATTGACAAACAAAAATTATATATGCTTATGGTACAACATGAGGCTTTGAAGTGGCTAAATCAAGCTAATTACATGCTTAATATTTATTTGTGATGAAACCATTCAAATCTACTCTCTCGGTAATTTTCTTTTTTATTAATTATGTGAATTGTAATTTTACATCAAATTGGGGTACAGGGTGTTAGAAAAATATGTGCATACGCTCTTATGGCCCTCCTCACCGGTTCCCCACCCTCATTCTGCAAGTCTTTGAGGTTGGAATTGGCAATTTTGCATATGTTCACAGCATTATTTCTATTATTGCATTCTTTATGACTTCATCCCTCCTTCCCTAACCACCCTCCATCACTACTCTGGAATCCCTGCCCATTTATCTGACTTTTTTTTTTTAGCCAAATATCTTTCTAGCTTCCACATATAAGAAAGAACATACATCACTTGTTTTGGGGGTCTGAGGGTACTTACTTAGCATAATCTCAAGTTCCACCCATTGGTGTAATTTTGTTCTTCTTTATGGCTGAGAAAATTTTCATTGTGTGTGTATATATATATATATATATATATATATATATATATATATATCAAAGTCATGTGTGTATATATATGTAGATATATATGTATATATATATATGTATATATGTGTGTGTGTATATATATATATATCAAAGTTTGTGACCCATTCAGCCAATGCTGGACATCTAGGCTGGTTCCATAATTTGACTATTATAAATTGTCCTCTTATGAACTTGGATATATATGCATGTATGATTATAATTTTCTAGTATGCGATATGCTTTTATTAATGAGTCACAATGTTGTATAATAGATCTCTTGAATTTATTCTTGCTAACTGAAATGTTGTATCCTTTGACCAACATCTCCGCAGCACCCAAAACAGTAGTCCACATCTTGATTGGAGTGCTTGCTCCATGGTAGGCATTTGGTAAAACTCATTGACTTGTGTAAATTGTGCAACTAAAATGTGTAGCCTTTCTTGTCCATTCAAACAAATATGTAAGAAGAAGATATGGAACATTTTCATCTCACCAGAAAGGTCTTTTGTGTCCATATGTGGACACTACCAGCACCTCCTGGCCCAGGAAAAAAAAATAATCTAATTTCTACCACCATGGATAGGTTTAGTCCACTGTCATATGCCACCCAAACAAAACCCTGCAGTGCGCTTCCTTCTGTGTCCAGCTCCTTCCACTCAACATCCCAAACCAAAGTGGTTCTTCCTGGAGCAGTTAAATCCAGGAGGCTTTATGAGAGCAGAGCCAAAGTCAACCCTCAGTTAGTAGGGAAATTGTCACTAAGGAATTGATGCTCTGCTTTTGAACTGAAGGAGGTCTTGTGTAAGTGCCCCACAACTACGGACTGGCGAGGGGACCCCATTGCTCGAGCTGAGGGAGGAAGTCCAGAAGCAACAGTCCAGGGCAGTAGGTCCTGGGCTGGGCTGCTCGAGGAGAGAGGAGAAGCGAGGCCTGGAGGGCTGGGGGAAGGAGTGGCCAATCTGACTCAAGCTTTAATGGAATCATTCCAGTTGCAATCATCTGAGGGCAGACTGCAGCGGAACAAGGAGGAGAAACAGAAGGAGGAACACACGTCAAGAGTCCTCCCCAGTGCTACCCGTACTGATGGAAGCACGTATTTTACCGTCCGCATCTGCGCTCGTGCATAAACACATCCATCCACGCTGATACAATCTTGCTCAGTGCAGATACGAACTTGAGAGAAGCAGAACCGCTCGCTCCAGCCCTCGTGTCCCACGCAAACGGCTGCTGATCGCTTTGAAACCGAACTTATACGTGAAATTCACTGACAACTGTTCCTCTTGCTGTGCGATGCTCTTGTCTAATTGTGAGCAGTGAGGCAATTGAAGACAAAAATTAAACGACCGTGCATTTAGACTCTATCAACACCTTTTTCTCTTGCAGGCTGAGCAATCAGGCTTAGTCAAGAGTGTTTTTGCTCCTGCTGTTAGATGCCCAAGTATCTGAAAAGAGTCCTTCCAAAGTGTTCTTTGGAACATACCTTGTGAAAAAGGAGCTTGCACAAAACTCACTCCATATCACTAATAGATGTTGATGATTACATTTTACAACATTTAAAAACACAACATTCTGGCCGGGCATGGTGGCTCATGCTTGTAATCCCCGTGCTTGGGAGGTGGAGACAGAAGGATTGCACAGGTTCAAAGCCAGCCTTGCTGGTTTAAGAGACCCTGTTTCTAAATAAAATATAAAATAGGTCTGGGAGTGTAGCCCGGAGGTAGAAGGGTTTCCAGGAACCCCCGTACCACCAAAAAAGAAAAAAATAATAAAAATAATAAGAATAAAAACATAACATTCTGTTTGTGTCTTGAATTTCCAATTAGCTCTGAAATTCAGATATATTATACACTTAATCCTATTATACACTTAGTCTATGCTTTATAAATACTTATTGAAGAATTCATTAATTTTAGGAATATAGCTAACTCAACTGAGCATGGTAGAAGGCAGAGTCGGCTGTTGAAAATAGCAGTGGAGGCCGGGTGTGGTGGCGCACACTCGTAATCCCTGTACTTGGGAGGCTGAGACAGGAGGATGGCAGGTTTGGGGCCAACTTCAGCAACTTAGCAAGGCACTGTTTCAAAATAAAAAACAAAAAATCTCGAGGTCTAGTTCAGAGGCAGAATGCCCCTGGGAAAGAGAGAAGAAAGAAAGAAAGAAAGAAAGAAAGAAAGAAAGAAAGAAAGAAAGAAAGAAAGAAAGAAAGAAAGAAAGAAAGAAAAGGAGGAGGGGGAGAGGGAGGGAGGGAAGGAAGGAAGGAGGGAGGGAGGGAGGGAGGGAAGGAGGGAGAGAGGGAAGGAAGGAAGGAGGGAGGGAGGGAGGGAGGGAGGGAGGGAGGGAGGGAGGGGCAATGAAGATAAAAGTATTGCAAGGGAAGAACATTTTCACAGGACAGTTTGTTCAAAATGGGATCTGATAAGACAAATTTAGACACACTTAAGTGGGGATTGTCATCTAGGGATGTTATTTTAGATTTCCCAAAACTTGAATTAAAAGCAAAAAAAAAAAGTAGCCGTCTATCCTAATGGAGGATTAAAACCAAGTTGTGTGCTGAAGGCTTCCAGTTTTTCAAGCACGACTCTATGGCAATTTTAACACCATACACCACAAGACCCCATTTCTCTTAAGAACTTTTGAAAATTGCAGCAATTACCGGCGTTCTTCTCAAGACAAAACTTTTCTCTCGTGGGCTTTCATGTTAAAGCTAAAAGGAGCTCCCCCCACTATGCACACACAGTCTCTTTCTGAGCGACACTTTTTCTGTTTTCTAGTGGAAATTATAACCACAGGTTACCATGTTTTCTTTCCTGTGTTTGAAAACCACATGTGTTCTAGTGAAAACATCAGGGTAAATGATGAGATGGGAGACTTTGAAATACAAGAGACCTGTCACTGAAAGTGGAAACATCTTACTTGTTGCTGCTTTGACGGCAATAAATTCTAGTAAGTCGAGCACGTACTTTTTAGCCAGTCGGTCTGAGTGGAATACAAATCATGTTTCATTATCTAGAATTTTTTTTTAAAATGCAAACATTTGTCAAAGTTAAGTTATCTTGGACACCGTGGATTTTTCCAGTGGAACGCAACATTACCCAGTCTATCGCTTTGTTTTACAGCTGGGGAAACTGAGGCCCAGAAAGATGCTATGACTCCCTGGTCCACACAGTGGCCACTTGTGGTGTGTAGACATAAGCAGTCATGGGTTTGAGATTCTGGAATTCTGAAGCCCATTCGCTTTCCACCACACTGAACTGCCTGTGTTCTTAACACACAGTTCACACTAGAGAAGGGGGAATATTGAAATATACACTTATGAACATCTGTCAATTTTATTCAAACTAAATCTCACTCCTGAGACAGGCTCATGGAAGGAGGGAGTGATGTTCAGGACCAGGAGGCCCCACTGGCTAAGCAGGCACTGTGAGTGTCAACGGGAGACACTTGTTATAGGAAAGTGCTGCTATCAGCCATGCGTGGTGGGACACGCCTACAATCCCAGTACTTGGGAGGCTGAGATAGGAGGATCACAGGTTTGTGGCCAACCTCAGCAACTTACTGAGGCCCTCTCCAATGTAATGAGACCCTCTTTCCAAGTAAAAAAATAAAATTAGGTTGGGATTATAGCTCAAAGGTAAAAGGCCCCTGAGTTCAATCCCCAGTACCACAAAAACAAATAAATTAAATTAAATAAAAATAAAAGGGCTGGGGGATGTAGCTCAGAAAATGTCCCTAGGTTCAATCCCCAGGATCACACACACACACACACACACACACACACACACACACACACAAGAATGTGCTGATCTTGAGGTGTTGGAGAAGGTTAAGTGTTTCTTCTAGGCTAAATAATAATAATAATAATAATAATAATAATAATAATAAAACAGGGTTCACACTGACATTTTCTTAAAATCACAGGCTAAAAATTCCCTCCACATCTCTGACTTCTTCTGTATACCACACATGTCCCCAGAACCTCTTATAAAAAGTGACAGAAGGTGTATATCTCAGCACTCACCAGTAGGAGCAGGGCAAGGCTGAAGGTGAAGCCATCAGCCCAGAGCCCTGGGTTTGTTCCAAGCGTCCGCATGAGCCTTCAGCAGCCACTTAATTATCCTCCTGAGCCCCTCTCTACCTCTGGCACAGTTCACGACTGGGGGATGAACCCCAGTGGTGGCAGCTTCTTGAGAGATTCTATTCCGGCACCTGTGCCTGAATTTGGCAGTTTTAGAAACAGCTTTGTCTAGGTAGTCAGCGCATCAGGCAAAACCCCAAGTCTTGGCTGCTATCCATCTCAGAGGTCCAGCCCTACCAGATACCTGGTCAGCCTCTTGGGAGACTAAACCACAGACTGAAACAGTTTTGAGTAAGAAAAGAAAAACATGGAAAAATAAAATAAAGCAAAATGTGCATGCTCCAAAGGATAGATATGATAGATAGATAGATAGATAGATAGATAGATAGATAGATAGATAGATAGATGAAAGAGAATGAATCCAGGGGCATTTTACCTCTGAGCTACACCCCAGCCCTTTTAATTTTTTTTTTTTTTTTTTTTTTGCAGTTCTGGGGATGGAACCCAAGAGCATTCTTCTACATCTGAGCTACAGCCCCAGCACTATTTTTTATTCTTTATTTTGAAACAGGATCTCGCTGAGATGCAAAAGGCCTCACTAAGTAGCTGAGGCTGGCTGGGAACTGCGATCCTCCTGTCTCAGCCTCCCAAATGCTGGGATTACAAGTATGCGCCACCATGCCTTGCTTAATTTCTTCTATTTTGAAACAGGATCTCACTATGTTGCTGAGGCTGGCCTTGAACCTGTGATTCTCCTGTCTCGATGTCCCAAGTACTGGAATTACAGGCATATCCCACCATACCCGGCTCCAAAGATTATTTATACCAAGAAAATAAGTATTTGTATGCAACTTAGCAACATTTTCAGCTTCTTAAGTAAAGAAGTACAATTAAGAGTATGATCGAGTACTACCAAACATTAAGAATACCAACTAATAACTCCTTATCATCTAATTCTTTATTTTAAATAGCTTTCTTTCAATACCTAAGAACTCCATAACCAAAGCATTAATTACCCCAAATCAAAATTCTCTGGATAACCTTTTTTACAGTTCCTTGATTATTTTCCCTTGTAGACGTGCTGTGTCAAAAAAAAAAAAAAAATACTGCTGAACAAGTCATCTCTGTTCCTGTTTGTCCTTCATGTGTTTTTGTTACTAAATTTCATCAGAAACTGGGATGAGCTGGTCATGGTGGTGCATGCCTTTAATCCGAGTACTTGGGAGGCTGAGACAGGAGGAGCACAGGTTCACAGCCAGCCTCAACAACTTAAGCCCTCTGCAGCTCAGTGCGAGCCTGCTTCAAAAGAATAAAGCAGGGTTTGGGTATAGCTCAGAGATAGCATGGAAAGAAAGGAAGAAAAAAAGGAAGGAAGGAAGGAAGGAAGGAAGGAAGGAAGGAAGGAAGGAAGGAAGGAAGAAATGAAGGAAGGAAGGAAGGAAGGAAGGAAGGAAGGAAGGAAGGTAGGGAGAAAGAGAAATTAGCATAAACTGTTTATAGTCAAGTAAAAATGTTCAAGCCTTTGAATCATTTACCTGCTGTCCATATTGCAGAATATAAACTTTTCTGAATGTTTACCTCTGTAAAACAATTGTATGATCCCCATCACCATTCACTAAGTGCAAGGCACAGTGCTAGGGAACCAGAAGAAACACAGAGATGGTGCAAACAGAAATGTAACACAGGTACAAATCCCGGGTGGGGCACAAATTAGAGGTGGGGGACATCCTTGTAGAGGATGAAGAGTCTAGAATCATAACAATGAGGATCAGAAAGGTCTGGAGACGGCATTTTATCCAACTCCTTCACTTATCAAATAAGAAAAAAAAAGATTCAGAAAACACCAAGGGCTTGTTTGAAGTTACCTGTCATGAGGCTGAACTGGCTGGCATTGTGGAGAGCAGTACAGGAAGAATTAGCATATTTGCCACCTAATCTCTACCCTCTGAACTTCTGATGAACTCCCCATTATCTGGGAAACCAATCCTGTTTCTGACTTCACAGAAAAAGGGCTTTATAAATACAATGATATTGTAGCTCTTTTTCAAATAATTATTTTGTTGGAATTGACACACACACAGAGGAAAGTACACAAATCATAAACACACAGCAAGGCGAACTTTTACAAAGAGCCATGGCTATGTAACCTTCCCTCAAATCGGGTAATATAAACCACCATGAGATCCCTAATCCCCTTCTCAGCACCCACCACCTACCTCCCCAAGTAGAGCAACCACAGTCCTGCCTTCACATAGCATGAATTGATTTTCCTTGATTTTTAATTCTGTATAAATAAAGTCACACACTGTATACTCTTTGGGATGGGCTTCTTTTGTTCAATATTACTCTTGCCAAATTGTTCCCCCCATAGCATGTAGTGGTTACAACGTCCGTTGCTATATGATTTTAATTGACTCAAATACCACAATTTTATTATGCATTTAGGTTGTTTCCAGATTGGAATGATTTTTCACAGTACAAGGATGCACAGACCTGTTCTACATGCCTTTTAGGGCATTTCTGTTGTTTGTGAACCCATGGCATGCCCGGACTACTGGTTATTCTTCTGTTCAGCTTCAGTAGATAGTGTGAAATAACTTTCCAAAGTTGTACTAATTTGCATGGGAATCCCACTTGCTCTACACACTCCCTGTAATGTAAATAATGGACCCACTATGACCAGGGAGTTACAAACGACAGCATGGAATTTTTGGAATCTTCTTTCATAGCTAAGAAATAAAAGGGAGAATTTAAATTGAGACTCATGGCAGAGATCGGAATTCTATCTAAATACAAAGAGAAAGTGTGATGCTTCAAAATGAATATAGAGAGGTTTGAGAAAACATGTAGAAAAGTTTTTTAAAGCTTTTTGTGCTCTGCCACTTTCTTAATCATACAGAAGACCATAAACTCAAAAATCTAGATTTAAGGATGTTTGGTTCATTTGTTGTTTGGTTTCTTTAGCTAGGGTTCTTACTATGTTCCTAGGGAAAAATGGAGGGCTGGCAGCACCGCTGTGGCAGCTGGGCTATGGTGCACCTTTCAGAGTTAATTTATCCTGAATCCTCTTTGAGTTCTTAAGTTTAAGTCCTTTCAAGTTTCCTGGGCAGAGCAAATCACATGCTGCAGAGGTTCTCACGGAAAGCCTCCTTGCCACTTGCTTGTAGAGAAACTTTCTTAGTGTGATTAAAAATTAATCCACATTTCAGCAGCCCTCCCAAATTCATGCAACATCGGAATTTATTTACTTAACCTGGTAGTTCAGTAGCAATTGCATTAGTCACGACCAAAAGCCTTTTCATCTCATTAAAGGCACATGATTCAATTAGGAAATAAAAAGTTGGTGACTTTCTTTCAATGTGCATTGAAAACTGCTTAAAACCAGCTGCACTGAAAAAAATGTTTGCATCATTCTGTGGCATTATGAAGATAGGTTTAAACAATATCATAATTCATTCTGTGTGAGTGTGTGCATGAGTTACTGGGGATTTAACCCAGGGGCATTCAACCTCTGAACCCAGGGGCATTCAACCTCTGAACCCAGGGGCATTCAACCTCTGAGCTATGCTCCCAGGCTTATTATTATTATTATTAATTATTATTATTATTATTATTATTATTAATTATTTTGAAACAAGGTCTCACTAAGTTACTAAGGCTAGACTCTAACCTGAGATTCTCCTGTCTCAGCCACCCAAGTACTGGGAGTATAGGTGTACACCACCACACACAGCATAATTCATTCTTTAAGGTTTCTTTCTTTTTTCTTTCTTTTTTTTCTTTTTTTTTGTATGATAAAGTTGTTTTTGTTCTCTAGTGAAAATCAAAGTTCATAGCATTCTAATCATCTGCCTGAAAGTCAAATTTGTAATTTCAAAACAACTAAAACATCAACAAATCAAAGAAAAAAAGGCAAAACTTAAAAAAATGATGTTGTAGACTAAGCTATAAACTGTATGATATAGATCATGTTGGCTTCAATCTCAGGATGTGTGGTTTCAGCTATGTCAAGGGTAAAATGCCAAAGTTTCAACAGCTATCGTCATAGTTTAAGATGATCAGTGATTTAAATTTCCTTTATATACATTTTTTTCAAAATTACTATGATAAGTATTTAGGCAACTAGTAGATTATTTTAAAAATAAAACAATTTCAGCCAGGGGTGATGAAATATACTTGTAATCCCAGCTCCTAGGGAGTCTGAAACACTCAAGTTCAAGGCCAGCCTGGGCAAACTGATGAGACACTGTCTCAAAATAAAAAAAAAAAAATTTTAAAGAGCTGGGGAGGTATATAGCTAAGTACCACAAAATTAAATAAATAAATAAAATTTTTTAAAAGTGTGCATAGATAAGATACACTAAAAGTGTGATACACTAACAGGTTAACTATCTTTAGTTTATGAAATTATGGCTAATATTTTTCTCCTTTTTTCTTATTCTTAGCTTTGTATATTTGTGCATTTAATACATAATTTTATTATAAAGAAATAATAAACAGTTTAGCCAGGCATGGTAACACATACTTGTAATCCCAGTAGTTAGAGGGCTGAGTCAGGAGGAGCACAGGTTCGCAGCGAGCCTCAGCTACTTAGTGAGGCCCTCCACAACCTAGTGAGACCCTGCTTTCAATAAAAAGAATAAAAAACTAAATAGGGCTGGGGGTGCAGCTCAGAGATAGAATGCCCCTGGGCTCAATCCCTAGTACCATAATAAACATTTCAAAATCTGCATGTGCAATACAATTCCTATTTGTGGTCTCTGTATTTGGTGACCAGAATTTGTACAAACAGCTTGGGATAGGGTGTGTGTGTGTGTGTGTGTGTGTGTGTGTGTGTTTCTGGGGATTGAACCCAAGGGTGTCTACCTCTGAGATACAGCCCCTGCCCTGTTTTACTTGTTTTATTTTGAAGCAGAGTTTCCCTAAATTTTGGAGCAGATCAGTAAATTGCTGAAGCTGTCCTTGAACCTGCAATCCTCTTGTCTCAGCCTCCCAAGTACTAGGATTACAAGGGGTGCCATTGTGCCTGACTTGGGGACAGCCTCTGAATGAAGTCTACTCACGCCCTGATCTTGGTTCTGTCACTCCTTTGCTTAGTGATCTTGGGTAATATTACCCTTTCTGAGATTCTTAGCATGTTCTAATTGTGAGGTGGAATAACATCCATATTATAGGATTTCTTTAAGAGTTAAATAGGCTTATATATGTAAATTACCAAGATACAAATACGCTACAAAGGGTAGACATTAATTCAAAGTATATCATTCTCTTTTTGAGGTTTATAGTGATCAAAGCACTTTAGAGCTTTTATCTACTCCTTCTCCCATATGAAATTACTAGGGTATAATGTGAACCCCCCATTTATTAATATTTAAATAAACATGTGAAAAAGGGGTTGGTGAAACAGCACGATATTTGCATATATTTTGAAAAATAAAATATCTCCTGGTTTCAGATATCTTTGATCTCCAAGCATCATATTTCTATCAAGTTTTCATGTGCTGCATAAAAGAATTCATTTGTTTTCTATTATTTTAATGTTGCATAAAAGTCCAAATACAAGTTACTGACATGATTACTTAAATATTACCAATTTTTCTTTAATAATCTTCACACATTTTATTTGCAAATTGAGCAATCTAGGTGCTTAAATTTTTTTTCTTTGATGAGTGAACTGGAGATGAAACACCTCTCTCTGAATGCTGGGCTGACTCCCAAACATGGCGCTTTCTCTCTGCTGTTTGCTGTCTCTGCTCAGTGAAAGGCAGAAAATACAGGAAAGGGGGAGGAGAAAAGAAGAAAATGTCAGCTTGTGTCTGTTTATGATATATGAGCCAATTCAAGTTGAAAAAAATAACCAATCCTCAGGTTTGCCATTGTGCCCCAATACAAACAAGAAGAGGGTGAAGTAAACGTGTACAGTGGAGGGATAAACCGTGGCCATAAACAGAGCAGTGTGTGTGTGTGTGTGTGTGTGTGTGTGTGTGTGTGTGTGTGTGTGCGTGCGCGTGCGTGTGTTACTCAGGATTGAACTCATAAATATCCTACCTCCAAGGCATACCCCAGACATTTTTTATGTTTTTATTTTGAAACAGAATCTTGCTAAGCAGCTGAGGCTGGGCTTGAACCTGTGATCCTTCCTATCTCAGCCTCCCAAGTACTGGAATTACAGGCATATATCACCATACCCAGCTAAACAGAACACCTCCAACAGTCCGATATGGACCAGTTTGCTGCATTAGGCTACTGTCTAGCCACACAGAGAGAAAAAGTAAACTTCTATTTCTGTTCGACAATGTTTCACCTTTGAAATGAACGGTTGAAGGGTTAGTATAGGTAAGAAATCTGGCACACAAAGAGACTAGTGATTTTCAGTGCTTTCCCAGCTGTAATGTTATATGACTGTTTTGAAAGCATTGGATTTTTTAAACCACTGATTATATTAAATTAGCAGTGTGTATGATTAGAAACAAATTATGGTATATTTCCCCCTGGCTGACAACTACTGCTTTCTTTAATTTGACATTTATTCTAAAGATTCTGTGACTGGAAGAAACCTGATGGAATATCCTATGTAGCCCAAAATATTTTTTCATAAAATGAATAATCCGTGTGTGTGTGTGTGTGTGTGTGTGTGTCTGTGTGTGTGTGTGTGTGTGTTAATGGAGACTTTCAAATTCTACAGCCATGGCACTATATGAAATGATAGAACTGTAATAATCAAATTTATAAATACAATGGAAGGTTTCATCTTGACTCTTTCTTTCTCTGGAATACATGAATGAATTCTCAGACTTGTAAATACTTTCTGGAGAGGATTTCTCATCAAGATGTTAGGTTTTTTCAGGTTTTCAAGTAGCTTCTCTCCTCTCCCAGTAAAGAAAATCACCAAAAGGGGGGGTTATATAGATCAATGAATCCATCTCTCTTTAATTTCAGAAAAAATATATGACTATTTGGTCCATACCTATCCTGGTGTGTGTCCTTAAATGCTCTGAAACCAGGAAAATTTTGTCTTTGGAAACTTACAAATACTGGACTGTCCAGCAGGGTGTGGTGGCATATGCCTGTAATCCCAGCACTTGGGAGGCTGAGACAGGTGGATAGCAGGTTCAAAGCCAGCCTCAGCAATTTAGCAAGACTCTGTTTCAAAATAAAATAAAATAAAATAAAATAAAATAAAATAAAATAAAATAGGGATGGGGCTGTAGCTCAGAGATACAACTGATTTCAATCCCCAGTATCACAAAAACAAAAGTAGAAATAAGCAAAAAATACTGAACTGTCTGGCCTCTTTCCTGCTGATTCTACCTAGAACTTAGAAATACTTTAGGAGTCTATTGTGTTAACCGGTATGTATGATAAAATAACATTGAGAATGTAATCATCTATAGATTCAGATACTTTTGTTATAATTGGAGTTTTCTTCCTTTTTATTGTCATAGTGACTAAAAGGTCATTACTTACAGGATTGTGAAACAATTCAAAAATAAGATGCCAATATTGTGTCTTATCATTCCTCTACCCTAGAATCTAAAGCCAAAGAAAAACTTTCATTTCCAACTTCAGCATTTTAGAATACAATAAGAATTGCTGCTCAGGAAAAACTAATCTATTCTAAATGTTCTGCCTCATTAAGGATTAGTTTCATTTCCTGTGGTTTTATTATCAAGTACTTATCAAGTACGCATTCTGGTACATTGTAATGTATACATTGGCCATCTACACATGTGAGAACTCTTTTGCCTTCGTGATATCTTATTATGATTTTAGTTATCTATAAATAACACTTGAATATGTTCCTGTTTCAAGATTTGAATTATTATTTTAATCTTACCTTGTTTTGTGTATATGATACATGATCTTGAGGGTCAGCTGAGTGAGACCCACCACTCACTAGCTAGATGAACTTGGGAACTCATTCGATCAGCCTTGAAGCATTATCTGTAAAGTGAAGACAGAGGATATTATTCAAATCACAAGATTCGTTTCTAAGAATAAAATTAGATAATTTTTAAAGTAGAGTGCTTAACATCATTCCCTGATATACATAGTCAATGCACAATAAATATTAACTAACATTGACTCACCATTATTGACATAATCTTTTAAGTGAAAAAAATAATACCTACCTTCCCTTCCTTCTCCAAGATTACTTTAAATTTAAAAATCCTAGAATACATTATAACCATTTTCCTTTTTTTTTTTTTTTTACCGTGGGGGTATGTCTTGCATTCAATGTTCACTTTTCTACCTCTTGATTTGTAAGAGTTGATATCAATCTTATGATCAGCGGCAACTGAGGTTTATTTACTCCCCAATGAGAGGCCCAGTTCTTGCTTCTGGGGTTAGAGGTATCTTCTAAAAACAACACTTTCTAATTTCTTATTGTCTTTTTTCCCACTCGAAACTCCTCTTGGATCCAAGAGGAAAACATAATCTTCCCCCCGTCCCATGTCCAAGTCATAAATTTAAAATACCTGTTCCAGCCAGGAGTGGTGGCGAACACTTGTAATCCCTGCATTCAGGAGGCTGAGACCAGAGAATCATGGTTCATGGACAGCCTCAGCTACTTAGCAAGGCCTTTCACAACTCAGTGAGACGCTGTTTCAAAAATAAAAAGACTAAAAAAAATAGGTCTGGGGGTGTATCTTGGAGGTACAATGCCCCTGGTTTCCATCTCTGGTACCACAAAAATAAAATAAAATAAAATAAAATAAAATAAAATAAAATACCTGTTTTCATTTGCACATCTGTCTCCGTAACCTATATCTCCTAGGATAATTTTAACATTTTTCCCAAATAAATTGATGCCAGTCTTCACATGCCACTTGAATCTTTGATTAGAGTAGTTCACCATCACCTAATTTCATGCTGGTTCTTTTGGGGACTCGGATGGGCCATTTTACAAGACAATCTCCGCAAGGGTTTGGAAAAAAATGGATGGATAGGTGGCCAAAGTCCTCACAAAACAGTCCAAACAGATTTTCTCCAAGCGGTGACTCTCTGCAGAGACAGAAATGTCTCCTAAAATAGCACCATCCTCAAATCATCTGCTTGTCATATCCCACTTCTCCCCCAAATACCATCCTGGTCCAAACTGAAGTTCAAACAAGAAAACTTCCTTTGTCATTTTTATCCTGGGTTCCGCATGGAAAGTAAATACCACACAAGGGTGCCAGAGTTGGCTTCCATGGGAGACAGCATAATCACCAACGAAGTCCAAAAGAAAACCAAATGATGTCTCAGGCTCCATCGCAAGTTCCGAGTTAGAGGGAAATGGGCTGCGATGGCCCCCGGGGTCAAGATGCATGGGGATCGCCCATCCCTCAGCTCTCAGGTAAGCTCCTGGGTACAAAGCAGAAATCATGTCCTTCCCAGCTGAAATGAACAGCTTCCCGAGCTCTGGACTCCTCGCAGTTCCAGGAAACTTTAGGGTAGAGACTGACCGAGGGGAAAAGCGCGCTACTGAAAAGTTGGGGTGTGTTTGAGGCAACAGGTGGAACCTTACCACCCACACGTCATCCTCTCCCGGAAATGCCATTTCCTCTTCCAGGAAACAAAGGTGTGGAGAACGTCTGAGCCACAGCTGGGTGTGCAGAGCAAAGACAGAGTATCTGATAAAAAGCAGAAAAACCGTGTTGCCTGGGCAAGAAACATGGTTCTACAGGTTGCTGGGACCCAAAAGTCTAGAGGTTCCCACCCCACCTAACACATACCAAGAGCAGATTTGGATTTTTGTTTTAAATAAATTTTCAAGATTAAAAAAAAATTGCCCCCCCCCCGGGTTATTTATTTGTAGTACTAGGTAGGGATTAAAATCAGGGGCACTTTACCTCTGAGCTACAACCCCAGCCCGTTTTAATTTTTTTAAATAGGCTCTCACTAAGTTGCTGAGGGTCTTAATAAGCTGATTAGGCTGCCCTTGAACCTGTGATTTTCTTGTCTCAATCTTTTAAGTACTGGGATGACAGGTGTCATCTTTAAGAAAAAAATCTTTTTTTCTAAGATGTGTGATTAATATTAACTAGTCTTCAGGTTAATTAATAGGTTTCTAATTGTAGAACTCTCTGGTCATAGTATATTAGAACAGCATGGGTCTTGAGACCAGGTGTTCAAAAGAAAGAGAAGTAGAGTCGGGCATGGTGGCGCACGCTTGTAATCCCTGCGCTTGGGAGGCAGAGACAGGAGGATCGCTCAGGTTCGAAGCCAGCCTCTCTGGCTAAGAGACCGTTTCCAAATAAAAATATAAAAATATGTCTGGGAGTATATCCCGGAGGTAGAATGGCTTCTAGGAACCCCAGTACCAGCAAAAAAAAAAAAAAAAAAAAAAATTAAAAAAGAAAGAGAAGTAGAAAACCGAGGGCAATGCTGTAAGAAGGGAAACATTCCACAGTGTTTGAGAGAGCGATTAAAGGCTGTTGAGAATGTGTATCCTCCTTCTAGTACTTTATTAACTGTGGACAAAATTCCTGGACAAAATTCACAAACATTTAAAGTTCATTATTATTTTTGTCTGTTAAATAAAGATGCTGCTGCTGCTGATGGAGATGATGATGGTGATGGTGTTGATGGTGACGATGGTGATGATGTTGATGATGGAGGGGTGGTCATATCTTCTTCATAATATTATTATGAAGATCAAATGATTGCTGCATCGGGAGTGCCATCACAATGCCTGGTATATAGGTACTTAATACATGGCCAACATCATCATCACTTGAGACTTTTTAAAAAGCTACTGACTCCTGAATCAATGAACAGGATACACTACTGTTCCCGGAGCCCCTATATACATGCAACCTCTTTCTCATACTGTCAATGGAATCCCCCCACATGCAAAGTTCCAATTTCCATGATAAACTTTAATTCTCACAAAAACCTGCTGCAGTGGATACAAAGAAGACAGAGTGCGTGAATGAAGACAGTAGACAGGCTGGGGTTTGTACGGGGTGGCATGCATATCCCCACCTAGGCTAGAGAGGACAGAGGAAGACCTCAAGGACCACTGCCTTCAGGCTGTGATTCAAAGGAGGCCCGGGGTATTCCTACACGGTCAGTTTGAGGGATCTGGCATGCTGAATGCTCATCACCTTGCAGACACAGCAGCCTAGGCTCCCTGCAAGGAAGGCTAGAGAAACAGCCAGCCCTCTTCCCTTCAGCTCCACACCTACTTCCCAGACATAGATACATTTGTTTCTGCCAAATTTTAATAGCAATCGATAATAGGGATCTACTCCGTGCCAGCCCCGGTGATGTCATGGCAAGCCAGCACCTCTGGGCTTGAACCTTCCAAGAAGGGCCGCCTCTGTATTGTAAGATCCTGGCCTCCAGGTCAGTTCAGTTCAGTGCCGTTAGATATTAACGAATGGGAGGAAGGGCTGGTTTTAATGGAATGTGTTTTTAGCCTTCCAAGGTGTGTGTTGGTTTCGCTGGGTACATATAGATTAGAGGAAAGAGTCAGTGTAGCTGGCTTTCCAGAGCGTTCTTTGGTAATTTAATCAAGTTGCCAAACACTTCTGGATCCCCGTGTTTCATTTGAAAATTAAAAGTTTGTAGCCAGGCATGGTGGGGCACACTTGTAATCCCAGTATTTGGGAGGCTGAGACGGGAGGATCGTGGTTCGCAGCCAGCCTCAGCAATTTAGTGAGGCCCTTTGTAACTCAGTGAGACCCTGTTTCAAAATAAAGAGTAAGCCGGGCGTGGTGGCGCACGCTTGTAATCGCCACGTTTGGGAGGCGAAGACAGGAGGATCGCGCAGGTTCGAAGCCAGCTGCACTGGCTGAAGAGATCCTGTTTCCAAATAAAAATATAAAATAGGTGTGGGAGTGTAGCCCGGAGGGAGAAGGGTTTCCAGGAACCCCAGTACCACCAAAAAAAAAAAAAAAAAAGAATAAAAGAATAGGGCTGGGGGTGTCACTCAGAGGTAGCATGCCCCTGGGTTTCATCCCCAGTACTGCAAAAAAAAAAAAAAAGTTTGTAACTGGACCCTGAGGTCTTTTCAAGAGGACAGTTTATATTCCCATGATCAGAAGCCTCTTAATCCAAGTTTGGGATGTATTGTACCTGTTTATTTACCTATTTATTTATTTATTTATTTACATATTTAGTGATAGTGGGGATCAAACCCAGGGGCATGCTACCTCTGAGTGACACCCCCAGCCCTATTTTGTTTTGATTTTGAAACAAGATCTCGCTAGATTGTAAAGTCTCTCTACTTGCTGAGACCGTCCTAGAACCTGCGATTCTCCTGTCTCTGCCTCCCAAGTACTGGGATTACAACTGTGCACCAATACACCCAGCTTGTATTGTGCCTTTTTAATCAAAGAAGAAGACCCTTGGCAACTTATACTCTGTTTCAAAATAAAGAGTTAAAAATGGGGCTGGGGGTGTAGCTTGAAGGTAGAATGCCCCTGGGTTCTTTCCCTGGTACTGCAAAAGGAGGAGGAGGAGGAGGAGGAGGAGGAGGAGGAGGAGGAGGAGGAGGAGGAGGAGGGAGAAAGAAGAGGAAGAAAAGGAGGAGGAGGGAGGAGGGAGGAAGAGAAAGAGGAGGAAGAGAAGGAGGAGGAAGAGAAGGAGGAGGAGGAGGACAAAGAGGAAGAGGAAAGGAAAGAAAATTGTTTAATTTCTCAGAGCAATCTGAGAATCAATTATAGTATATTTAATTATATTATAATCAACTATAGAATATTACAGCAACAAAGCCTTCTTAACCAAGATATTTTAATCATTTAGTGTTATAATTGAAAGTGAATGTGATACTATTGATAACCAAACATAATTTCCTAACCTGAATGCAAATCCTATGAATTATAGGGGAAAAAAACTCCAATTATTCTCATTACGATCACCATTAATATTCTTAGAATGATCATCATTAGTATTCGTATTATCAACAAAGACATCGCAAGCGCTGGGAAGACAAATACACTCTAAGGACTTGCTGCTGCAGCTTCAAGGACTATAAAGTTTAAAGCAGTTCCACTTTGGAAGCTCTGTATACAACGGTAATGTGCAGACACTGAAAGGCAAAATAAAATAAGTAAGGCGCCGTCTAGAAACCATTACTCCCCAGGACAAAATTGTGCCTAAACTTCATCAGGTAGGTAATTTTTTTTAAAGAAATAACAATGTTTACAAATCCTTTGGGGGTGGAAAAGCGATCAAATAGATACCGAACAGCCTTAGCCCTTGCCCCTGGAGGATCCTTTGCGGTTGTGGCTGGCTGAGCAGCTTCGCCTCTTGCTTTCCAGCGCCTCTGCGGGGCCCTGGCGCTGTGGCTGGGCCGAGGCGCCCCCGCTGCGCATCCCGCAGCATCACCGCGCGGGGGTGGCCCATCCTGCCGCAGCATCCTGGTCCAGGTCTCCGCGGCGCCAAGTGGCCGGGAGGATGAGGATGCAGGGAGCGGACAGGATGCGCCGGGGAAGCGCAGAAGGCGCTCGCTGAGCGCGGACGCAGCGCGCCAGAGCTGAACCTGGGTCCCGGGTGCCCTCGGCTGCCCCGGCCGCGGCGGGACGGTGACGAGCGCCCCCTGGCCGGCGCCACCCGCGGGGCGCACCCTCCGCCAGTCCCCGCGCCGCCGGAGAGGAGAGGCACCGCCAGGTAGGTCCTGCGCCCCGCGCGCCGCGGGAGGGAGGGCGGCCGGGCCGGGCCAGAGGGAAGGACCACCCGGTGTGCCCCGCAGCTGCTCAGAGGGGCCCCGCGCTGCTGCGGAGGGCCGGGCTAAAACCGAAATAAAAATATTATCTAAAAAAAAGAGCTCGGGCAGAAGCCAACTTTGGGGCTCCCCATTCCGCCTGGTTTCTACTGCGCTGGCGATATGGCGGTGGCCGGGCCACTAGGAAAGGGAGGGCCGCCGCCTCCTCCTCTTTTTCTTCTCATCTGAAGAAGCGGGGAAAGAAGATGGGAAGTTTTTAGGCTTGCGGGCGGGCGGACGTGTGTAAGGAAAGGTGGTGTCCGGAGAGGGCCACCTGTGCTCCTGGAATGTCCCCAGCTCTCTGGGAATTGGCTGGACACGCAGACGGAACTGGGGACGCTTGCTGGCTCTTCTAAGTGAGTCGAGTTTCTTTACAAGGTCCTGGGGGAGGGGGAGTAGAGTGAGTGGGGCTTTAGTAGGAGGAAAGAGAAAGAAATGATGAAAGAAAGAAAAAAAGAAAGAAAGAAAAGAAAGAGAGAGAGAGAGAAAGAAAGAAAGAAAGAAAGAAAGAAAGAAAGAAAGAAAGAAGGAAAGAAAGAAAAGAAAGAAAATGTTAATCCTGTAACAGATCACTCTCCAGCTTTGGAGATTACAGGGTCACAAAGTGTGGCTTGCTAAATAAAGCACCTTTATTTTATTGAATCTTTCAAGCAAGCCTGTCTCACTGTGAGAGTGGCCTTAACACCCACCAAAGACTTGTGCCTTTGCCACCACAGAGCCGCCTTGTCCTCTGGGCCCCCTGTCCCTGTGCGGGCTGCATGTGCTGCTAATAAAAGATTATTCAGTAATGGCAGATGCTACGAGGGCTGGTACTGCGAGGTGGATAGAATTAGACTCTGCTCCGCACATCGGTGGCGAAAGAGGACCACCTGTGCCCGCTACCCAGCTGCTTTAAGTTTGCAGGTGGTTTTGAGGGCTTGTACCCGGACAGCGGGATTGTGTTACTAACCACAGACAGGACCTGGGGCATCAGCCTGTGAGTTCAACCAGCTTTTCTTTCTTCACCCTTTTTCTTTGGCAAAGAGAATTTGAAAGCACCAAGACTCAGGAGGTTCTGGGAGGAAAAAAAAAAAAAAGTCCAGCAGCTCAACAGAGTTATGTCTCTTGCTTGTTTGGTTTACCCTAGAAGAGGCGGCCACCTCTGGCCCTTTCCTGGCCCGGGAGATTTTATAGACAAGTCCTCGTCGTGAGGCCCTGGGTCCTGTCCACACCCTAAACCCGTGAATGCCCGTGTTTATTTTTTCCCTTAGCGGATCTTTGGTAACTGGTAAAATGGCAGGCTTTACTGTGGGCGCTTCATGACTTAAAAGGGCTGTGCCTAGTGAGAAGGGTGACATTTACTAATTTGGATGCAAACTACTTTTGAAGTTTATGCACAGCTGCTTAAATTCCTTCCAGACCAGGGCCACCGTCTGATGCAGGTGTCTCTTTAGTGATCTCTTTAGTCCTTTTCTTTTCGCTGATTGGGTGAAAGTATATTTTAAGACTTGGCGCAGGAAGAGCTGAAGCCTGCAAGGCTCTCGCAGGTCAATGGTTCCATCACAATGAAATTTGGGTGGCGGTCGTTGTTTTCTTTTACCAGCTTTTATTTCTCAGCGCAAAGGCCACCTGTTTGACATCGCCAGCTTTCTCTTCGGTGTCTCACAATTGTCTTCTACACCTTTCAAATATACGCTTCCCAGGAAGCCTCTTGTTGCCTTGGCAGGCTCATTTCCGCTGCTCTCTCGCCTTGAGCTACGGTGGGTGGCTCAGGATGGCGGGGGACCCAAGCAGCCTGCACACCGGTGCACCTCCCAGCTCCACCTCCTGCAACCCACACTTCTCTGGAACTTTGGTTCCCCTCCTCCTGCAGGGGTTATAGGGAAGCTACCCAGCTACTCAGCCCCAGCCCCGGGCTCTTCCTATAGCCTCAAAGATCCTTCGCAACACGCATATTTTATTTTTTCTTATTCTACATCAGAGGCCTCCTGACACAGCCTTTGATTATTTCTATAAAGTTTCTTCCTTCTGTCGTAACACATGCTTTCTCCTTGTCTGTGGAAAAGACCACATGCCCCTACGTAATGAATTCCCTGTGTACTGGGTTCAGGATTAATATTTAAGAGTGTGGGCTTATGATACATGTGTGTAATTTCAGGGATTCTGGAGTAAACCTCCACAGACAAATCTCTCCTTGTATTGCAGTGTTTAATTACAGTATATTTGTCTGTCTTTAAAATAGGAATTCATCGGGAGGCTGAGACAGGGGTGTCGCAGGTTCTAAGTCAGCCTCCGAAACTTGGTGAGACCGTGTTTCAAAACTTAAAAAAAAATAGGGCTGGGGTGTCACTCAGAGGTAAAATGCCCCTGAATTCAATTCCCAGCACACACAAAAAAATAGAATTAAAATTAATACTTCCTGCTTTTAATGTATTTAATACTTTAGAGTTAGTGATTACGTTGTTGATCCTGGAAATATTGTTGATATCTTAATTTAGTGTAGAGCCTGCTTGATAAGTTTGTCTCAGCTGAGACGGGCTCCTTTTTAGGGTTAAAATTTCATTGTTAAATTTTTCACCAAAGTATTTTGAAGAACATATTGTTAAATGATGAGAAATACCAGTGACTCGGACGCACCATGTAAAAGTTAAAAATTAAATCTGTGATTAAAAGTAGAGAGGTTAGGAGGCCGAAACAGGAGGATCACAGGTTCGAGGCCAGCCTTAGTACCTTTGTGAGACCCTTAACAACTTGGCAAGATCCTGTTTCAAAATAAAAAATAAAAGGGACTGACTGGGAGGATAGCTTGGTAGTAGAATGCTTCTGCATTCAATTCCCAGTACAATAAACAAACATACATACATATAAATAAATAAGTAAATAAGAGAGATTAGTCTAACGGTGATGTGTATGTGTATGTGTCATTAAACTCATTTTTTTCACTCCTATTTATTGTTTCTAAAGTTTAAATACTTAGTTTCTAAACAGTACGCAGCCCTCTTGGCCTCTCCCTACCTATTCTAGCTGTTAAGGCAGAAATCATGAAAATCTTACAGTAAAACATGCTGTTGAGCCAGAAAGGTCAATTAAAAGGTATTTCCTTGCAATAATAGAAACAACTCATTATTTTAATTTTTCAAACATTTATACTCAAATTCCAGCTACTCTTAATATATTCTTGGGACAAAAAGAGTATCTAAGGTTCAGAAATGGAAAATAGTTTGCCCATGTCCAGAATCATACATTTTTTTTTGCTCTGGGATTAAATTAGCAAATATTTATTATTATTATTATTATTATTATTATTATTATTATTATTATTTGGTGGTACTGGGGGTGGAACCCAGGGGCATTCTACCTATCCGAGCTATACTCCCAGACCTATTTTCTATTTTATTTGGAAACCGGGTCTCACTAGTTGCTGAGAGCCTCACTAAGTAGCTGAGGCTGGCTTCGAACCTGCGATCCTCCTGTCTCAGCCTCCCAAGGGCGGGGATTACAAGCGTGCACCATCACGCTCAGCTAAATTAGAAAATATTTAAAGCTCCCTCTTTGGCATCCTATCTTTCTACGAATGGTTGTAGGCTGATAGCAGCTTTTAATGAAGCTAACACTATAAATAAGAATAATAATCAGACCCAACGAAAGCAAGTATGGTTTTCTGGTCATTATTAGTCATAATGTATGTGTTAGATATTACACTCAGGATTTTATTTATAGTTGACAAACTGCTACCACATTTAGTCTTCATAAAACCTTTATAAATTAGGTATTTTTATTTTCTAGATGAGAAAACTGAAGCTCGGGAAAGTTAAGTCTCTTGTTCGTAGTTGGTTTATGGTTGTTGCTTGTTTTGTTTTATTTTGTTTTTTTTGGGGGGGGGGTACTGGGGATTGGACACAGGGGCATTCTACCTCCAAACTACCCCCCCAGCCCTATTTAATTTTTTAAATTTGAAACAAAGTCTTACCAAGCCCCTGAGGGCCTCACTAAGTTTCTTAAGCTGGCCTCAAACCTGTAATCCTCCTGTGTCAGCTTCCTAAGTACTGAGATTACAGGCAAGTGCTACCATAGCTGGCTTCTTGCCCGGGTTTGATAATAGAATTGTAAGAGTTAATGTCAGGCTTGTCTGACTACCAGGCACTTGCCATAAACCACAGAATCCAATGACCTACCAATTACCTTTTAAAATGTGTTATAAAATACGCATAATAGGAAATTTACCCTCTTAGCCACTTTTCATTAAGCACATTCACACTGATGAGCAACCAGCCCCAGCACCTGTACTGAGAGCTCTTTTCCTCCTGTAAAACCGAAACTCTCTACCCATGAAATACTAATTTCTCATCCCCCTTCTTCCAGCTGCAAGCAGATACCATGCTACTTTCTGTCTTTGTAAATTAGACTATTCTAGGTACCTCATTTAAGCAGAGTCATATAATATTTGCCCTTTTCGTGAGTGGCTCGTTTCACTTGGCATAATGGTCTCAAAGTTCTTCCGTGTTATAGCGTGTGTTAGACTTCCCTTCCTTTTTAGGGCCGACTAATATTCCATCAACGTGTCGGCCACCTTTTCCTTATTATCTGTTGGTGTTCACGTGCGTTGTTTCCGTCTTTTGACTCTCATGAATAGTGCTGCTCCAAAGACAGGTATATGGATATCTATTTCAGATCAAGAAATTGCAGTTCTTGTGAGTACCCATACCCAAAAGTAGGATTGCTAGATCACAAAGGAATTCCATGTTTAATTTATTTTTTAGGGAACCACAATGCTGGACCATTTTTTATTTCATTCACTGGCCTCCGTGGGCTCTGGTTACTGTGCATCCTGCCAATCTGGGTCATTTTCTGTTTCTTTGATGCAGTCATCCTGATCGGTGCAAAATGCTAACGAGTCAACCTTTAACCAAATCATTGATGCCCGATGTCCGGAGTCCGTGGGTTTGATGCTACGTTCTATTTTATTGGTTCTGTCTCACCTGTTCTCATAACTACCCATTTATGGGCCTGATGGGCTTGGGAAACCGTGAGCAGCAGGGACCCTAAAAGATAAACCAAATGTCCTCATAGGTCGGGTCGTCTCTACATCTATGAAAGACTTTTTGATGCAGAAATGAAATGTTAGCCATCAGTATTTATAGCTCTAAGTGCATGGGGCTGAGGGCTTTCCAGAAGATTAATGACAGGTTTAAGTGTCCTGAATGTGAACATACAACTATATATAATATGTTTTCGTTTCCTTCCTATCTCTTGCTTACTCTAATAACCCCACAAAGGCGGAGTTTTTAACCCTAGCTTGTAGCAGACGGTGTGAATGCTGACTGATTAATTATAAATCTTTTGCGTGAATGACAATGGAGTCAGAATGCTTTTATAGAAAATTATTATTATTAGAAAAACAACACAGCAGAGGGGGCTGGGGAGAGAGAGCTATCTCTCCCCTCCTTTCTTTCCAACAGCATTTTGCTTTTATCTACCCTACCTCTGCACCTCTTTTTCTTTTGGATAGTTTCTACTATCCAAAGGACACACGTGAGACATCTATTTAATTTTTATTTTGAAACAGAGTCTCACTAAGTTGTGGAAGTCCTCCCCAAATTGCTGAAGCTGGCCACAAACCTAAGATCCTCCTGTCTCGGCCTCCCGAGCACTGGGATTACAAGCGTGCACCACCACCCCCGTCCTCAAGTCTGTAGTTTTTGAAGGTGAATGAGGCTTGGACAAGCTTACCCATTTTTATTAGAAGACACCTGCAGGCTTGCGATTAGAATCTAAGGGTTGAATCTCAGCTTCCTGTTGGGACTTGGGTTCGGAGCGTTCTCTTCATCCTCTGGGGATGGAGGGCCAACCCTGCCTGTCGCACCGAGTTGGAGCAAGCACCTGGTGAAATAATGGGCATGTGAAACCGTGAATTCGGCCCCAATGTGGCGGTATGTGATACTGCAGGCCGTGTGCACCTTGCCAAATACGAAAATGTGAGTCTCTAAGGGCCCCTCCAAACCTTCCTTCCTTGGACACTTGCCTATCAGACAAAAATGGGGAAAAAATAATATGGTGGGTTTAAAGAGGCCCAATTTTACTCTGACTCTGCCAACCTTCTATAAGTTATGGTGTGTGTGTGTGTGTGTGTGTGTGTGTGTGTGTGTGTGTTATTGGGGATTTAACCCAGAGCCATTCTACCTCTAAGCTGTATCCCCAGGTCTTTCTTTTTTAATTTTTTTATTTTGAAACAGTGTCTCACTAGGTTGCTGAGAGTCTTGGTAAGTTGCGGAGGCTAGTTTTGAACCTGCACTCCTCCTGTCTGAGCTTCCCAAGTACTGCGCTTACCAGCTTGTGCCACCATACCAGGCTCGATGAGGTCCCTTTATTAACCCTCAGTTCCTTTTCTTTGAAGTGGAGAGAGACACATCTTTCGTGAAAGTGAGCTGAAATGTTGTCTTTCTTGCAGTTTTAGGAGAAGTTCATCTCAGCTGTTCAGCGTTTTTCAACACTTTCCATTCCATTTTGAACGGCTCCAGCTGTTCAAAGCAGGCTTTTAACACATTGTTTTACAAACCGCAAGACCCCGTCCATTAGTTGGTTAGGACATCCATTTATTGTATGTCTTTTAAAAAGAAATAGCATAGAACATAAAATACTAGGCTCTATCTCCTGTTCTAAAGGTAGGTGTTTCGTGGAATTTTGTATTGTTTCTGGAACAAAATAAATCTGTTCCTTATTTTACCTAAACGTTTGAACATTATGGACACAGGGCATTTAGTTTTTTATATGATGTAAGTTGTAGCATTAGGTAGGTTTGGAGCTAGAAGAAGAGAGGAAAGAGAAAGTGGCATTAGATAAGTGTGCTCTGTCCACACTCCTGGATACAGAGATGCTGTTGCCCATAAAACCTTGTGTGTTGGGTGGTCTCCATGTTTGTAGAGACAAAGAAACTGGACCCAAGGCTACACAACAAATGACTAATTTTAACAACCCCCGACCCTTTGGCTTCCATTCAGTATCCTTTGTTCACCTCTATGACTTCTATTCCCAAAGTTTGTCAGTCGCTTGGCTACTGGGGAAAGACATTTGCTCCAGGAAAGGGTATTATAATCATATGCCCCGTTTGTTGGCAAGAATATAAATGTTGAGGTATGCCCATTAGCCTCATCGCATCATGTTCCTCCAAGTCTGGCCTCCCAGGGTTTGTCCATGAGCCAAATTCCCGTGAGTCCTTGGCTCATGGAACAATCTACCCTACCTCTGAACCTCTTCTTCTTCTGGGTAGTTCCTACGATCCCAAGTACCCACTTGAGACATCTTGTCTTGGGAGCTTTTCCTGATCTTAGGAAACAGGATTGGATTTCCTTCTGCATTCAGAAGAAATGGTGCTTAATATACAGGCCAAGGATCTTTCAACATAAAATCCGCAAAGATAAAACATGGCGCCCTTCTATCCACTGAATCTTTTTCTCCGCTGCTGAGGAAGAAAAGCCCGGTGGTACCATGAGAGCTGATGCGCTTTCCTTCCCAAATCTGGGAAATCCAGTTGTTTACTTTTTCCAGGGCTTTTATACAGCAGATATAGGCTGGTAAAATTATGCAAGTATGCAAATTTGCAATGCCAGAAGTCCGTGGCTTCCAACTCTGTCTGGGCTTTCCCAGCTCCCAGAATTTTCTTTTGCTTTCCTTGACAGTTATTCCAGCCCTTCCTCTGCCACCGCCAGCCTTTTCCCCACCCTCAGCCAGCTATCTTGCTTCTTACTACACTAAGAAGATAGCATCTGGGATGGGAACTGCCCCACCCTGTGACACAGGGCCACACACCTACCTTGCCTGCACCTACACTCTCTCTCCTCCTTCTTTCACAACGACAACACACAGCTCACCTCCAGAGGTGCACCGATGCTCCCCTGGTGCCCAGGACTCCCCGTCTCCTTATTCCTGAGAATGTCACGACCTCCACTCTCTCCGCTCTCACCTGCGTTTCCTTCTCCCTTCATTGCATGCCTTGGTCTCACAGATGAAGCATGCTCAAACCCCTTCCTCCTATGGAGGCCAGGCCCCTCTGCCATCCTCCGGTCTCTTCCTTCTCTCCTCCTCTTTCTGTTCCCTCACAGCACATATCTTGGCCCACAGACACGTGGCCTTGCCTCTGTTGCCCTTCAGACATCATCACACCCACACTCCTCCTGGTCTTTCTGCAACTACCCATGCTACCGAGCACCCCTGGTTCCTTGGAACACCATCTTCCTGTGGTCCCCTTGCACTCTCCCATGGTCCCTCCAGTCTCTCCTCTTTTTTACAAGTTCTTCTTCCCCTTCCACAGAAGCTTGTTCTCCCCTAATTTGCATGCCCTATGGGCTACACCATCGTACATGGATCCCTACAGCCATCTCCTATACATCATGACCCAAGCATTACTGACCCAAATTCCTACTGGTTCTCTTCCCTGGAAAGTTTATGAGCTCATCTAATGCCGCACAGCTCTGGATGAATGTGCCATCTCCCCCTTTTCTTTTTCTTCAAGTGTCTTCCTTCCAGTCTTTTCTGTAGCTAACTCTACTGGAACCTGTTTGAAGTCTGACATCCAGTTGTTCTTCCCTGACTCCTTTTCCTTCACCTCTGTAGCTCCTCCGGCCCAAACCAAGTTCTGTTAGCTCACCCCTGAATTTCTGCCCATTCCCTCCACCCCTTCTGCCTCTGCTCTGTTTAGAAGCCACCTCCATTTCTCTTCTGGACCAATGCCTGGATCTCCTCACGAGTCTCAGTTACTCTGGGTCATCCCCCATGCTGCAGCTGGAAGGAACCTTGTAGAACTCAGTTCTGAAATGTCACACCCCTGCTCTAAGTAGCTAAGATGAATCCCAGACTCCTTTACATGGATTAGAAGGCTCTAAACCTTTTCTCTCCGACCTTGCAAATCTCCTTCCTCCAAGTCTGGCCTCCACAGTCCCTCCAGGAGCCAAGTCCCTGCATCCTTGCTTCATGGGACATTCTACCCAATATTTGAACTTCTTCATTTGACTGTGTCCTACGCAGCTGAGTACCTGCCCGCGGCGTCTTCTGAAGGCCTCTTCTGGTCCTACAAAACAGGATCGGGTTTTCTTCTGTACGTTCTCACAGCACCTGTCAGATCATCTGTTTACAGTGCTCAGTACCATGTGCAGCCTGTAGGAACCATCAATAACGATGGCCACGGTCACACTTAGACTAGACATGCTGCTGCTGTGTGCTCACCTTTAAACTTCCCCAGCAGACCATACAATGCCTGTGTATAGAATCCATGTTCTCTCACTCCTCCTTTGCTTCCTTCCTTCCTTCCTTCCTTCCTTTTCTTTTCTTTCTTATTTTTTGTGGTACTGGGGATGGAACTAGGGATGGTCAACCTCTAACCTACACTCCCAGCCCTATTTTATTCTTTTAATTTGAAACAGGATCTCACTAAGTTGCAGAGGACCTCACTGAGTTCCTGAGGCTGGCTGCGAACCTGTGATCCTCCTGCCTCAACCTCCCTCCCAAGTATTGGGATCTCTTATTTTTTTTCTTGCATCTCTAGCATCTAGCACCGAATCTGCCACATTGTAAGTGCTCAATAAATATTAGTAGAATAAATGAATGAGCCATACATGTTAGAACTTGCAATGTCTGAGGGATTCCATGCTATGTTAGAAAAAAGGAGTCTCAATCTAGTGATTTTTTGTTTCTTTGCAGTACTAGAGATCGAACCCAGGGGCATTCTACCTCCAAGTTACATCCCCAGCCTTACTTTTTATTTTTCATTCTTGAAATAGGGTCTCAGTAAGTTGCGGAGGGCCTCACTAAGTAGCTGAGGCTGGCCTCAAACCTACCATCCTCCTGTCTCAGCCTCTCAAGTACTAGGATGACAAGTGTGCGCCACCACCCCCAGCTTCAATCTAGTGATTTAAATATCTGCACAAGTAGAATCATTATCATTTCCTGGAAGCTTTTTCCTGTGGGCCTCTGGAACTGTCTAGATAAATTCTACTGGAAATCAGAAATGAAGGCTATGGAAAATATTTATTGTCCCAGAATCCTCACTGCTCTTGGTTCCCACTGATTTTTACATTTAATAATCCAGGAAGGTGAGGGATTGCAAGAAAAAGCCTCCATGTCCTGTTGTCTGTGGTGTGATTTCCTTCCTCTGTTATCCTCATGGAATCTCACTTTGCTTGCCATTAAATCTGGTAATATAAGAAAACAGATTAAGAATAAAATATTGTATTAAAATATTATAACATAGACAACAATCAAAAGTAGGGGCAACAGGTCATCATGAAAGGTAGATATACCAAGAACCCCGAAGTCGTTTAATAAGGAGAAACTATTAAAGGATAAAAAGGGGAAGTCATTTTAATTAATTTATACAAGGGCTCAAATATTCTTCAGAATGAAATCACAATTATTTTAAGATTCATCAAAGCAGTAAAGAGTAAGAAAGGTCAAAAAGTAAAAGACTAAAGTCAAGAATTGGGAGACAGAGACATGCCAATGATAAATAAAAACATTCCCAAAAAAGTAAAAATTGTTATATTACAACAAAGAGCCCTAAACTAGGGTACCCAAAAGTAGAATATTCAAAACAATGAAACCAAAGAAAATCTATTTTAAAGAAGATTAAAAATAAATCCCAGCAATAATAAGATAAAGCTGGAATGAGTGTGTGTTTTTAACTAGAGCTAAGACAACGTGAAAATCAGCACTTAGGTTTCTGGCTCGTGCCACAAAAGCTACCAGAACCTCGATGGGGTATCACAGGCAGAATTTTTAAGGGAAAGATGCACTGTGACCCCACTATGGTATTTCTTTCCTGGGAAGCACCCCCACAGGGTCGCGTTAGGGCGAGCTAAAGGGTTCTGCCCACCTTTGCCTGAAGATGAGCGTGTATCTCTTAAGGGTGTGAGACTCAACATCTGCTCCTGGTCCCTAAGGGCCTCTCCATCCAAAGTTCTCTGCTTTTTTTTCTGGAAACAGGAACAAATACCCCTTTAACTGCATTACCCTCTTCATTCACCAAGTCCCCTTTCAAAGGGGACCTCGACTTGCTCCTACATAATTATCTGTTCTTTGTAAAGTACGCCTTGTGTTTCACGTTTCCGAATCACCTGTAACGAGTTTTCCTATCCCTCTCCTGCATCCCGAGTCTCTGGGGGCCGGCAGCTCATTACCCCTGCTCACTAATGACACTTTCATTCAATGACTGTCTCCTGAGTACGCTTGCCTAAAGCACACACAAGTTTCCTGTTTCTATTTCCCTTTTGAACTCACGGCAGAGAGCTCAGAATGCAATTTAGTCAAGGAAGCGCATGAAGCCTGCACAGCCGGGGAATGTATTAGATTTCCTCCAGTGGCCCCTGGGAAGGTCTCTAAGCATAAACATCACATTTTCGAGGCCTAATCCTTAATAGGAAGAGCATTAAGGACTCTGATTTCTGCCCATATTCTCAAGGTGGATTTTAGGGGCTCTGCTTGAAGTCCACAGCCGGCCATGGTGGGTTGACTTTTATTTGCCCAGTGTTTGCTAAGACATCTGCTTCTCTCTGCAAGACCTCCCCCCTCACTACTCAGTTTCCCTGCAGTCATCAGGGATGGTTAGCACACAAGGGAATTGTGAACGCAGATTACCTAGTCCCTTAGGGAAGAGACTGAAGAGAGGTATTGAGTGTGGCATCCTACACCGGCCTTAATCGGCCCCACCATGAGCCCAGGCTTTCAGAACCGCCCAACCGTGAAAGCAGGTGAAAAAAAACCCAGCCCTAGGAGTTAGGTAAAAAGTTCTGATCCCAAGTTTGCCATATCAACCATAGAAGGAAAGATTGGATTAAGGGGTCCCAGCAATTCCTCCCGATCCTAATATTTGGTAAGCTATTTTTAGGTATCCATGTGAGAGCCACATATTCCTGACAGACAAGAATTTCTTTTACCTGGCATTTGGGATGGTAAAAAAGTGGGAATATTTTGAGGTTCCTGGGGTGTGGTTAATCAGTCTTGTTATTACTCTTGGTATATTGCCTGACAATAAGGGGTGTAACCCTTCATCACTAAACCCAACTGTGGTCACCCAAACATGGAATTCATTGAACTGCAGTTAGTTTTGATTTGGGAAATTAAAATTTATTGCCCTAACAAGAACAACAAGAAGATGTTGTTCCTTTTACTGTGGCATTGGTGGTGTTATAATAGCTGAGGAATGTTGTAATAACCAAGTTTCTCCATAATGGACAATTAGATTTCCCCCACGGCCTTTGTGTCTGGAAGATAATATAATAAAGAATCATAGGCCTATGAAATCTCCTTTAAGAATGGGAAGTCTTTTAATTCTATGGCATTGATCATGCAAACAGAAACCATAAATTAGCATACTTTTTTTTTTTTGGTGGTGGTACTGGGGTTCCTGGAAGCCTTTCTACCTCTGGGCTACACTCCCAGACCTATTTTTTACATTTTTATTTGGAAACAGGGTCTCCTAAGCCAGCGCGCACGGCTAGCTTCGAACCTGCGCGATCCTCCTGTCTTCGCCTCCCAAGCGCGGGGAATACAAGCGTGCGCCACCATGCCCAGCTAGCATACATTTTTATTTGGACATGTTCAGGCTGTTCAAAGGGTTAATGTTAACAGTAGCCATAACTAATTCCTTCATTAAGAAGAACTTGCATTACTCTACCTCTTAAATACACTCTCTACCACTCCTAGGCCATTTTGATTAAAAACCTTTTAACTCTAATGAAAATAATTAAGTGAGAAATAACCTGTAGTTCCCTGTCCTCAAGTAGAGGAGCTGAAGTATTTGCCAGTGTCGCAGTACAAGTCCCCTTAACCTTCCTCCTCCATTCCAGTAAGAACAAGGATTAGCGCTCCTAAGATACTTTCTGAGTCCTGGGTGTTGAGATCGGTTAGTATTTATAGTACACTTGATTTCTGTGACTTAGAGCACTCTAGTAGAGTACAGCATCTGAACAGAAGGAGAAGCCTTCCTCTTACTTATTAAAATATATTAAATGCAACTCATCTAACCAAAAAAAAGCTGACATCGCTAAGCATAAATTAGCAATCATTTTAGAAACTAATGAAGTAAAACTCATCCATTAACAATTTTTTCAGAGTTGGAGCTGGCAGAGAGAAATGTTGACACAAAGCACCAGAAATGAACTTTACTTAGTGCAACAGAAATGAAAAGCAGAGCGCTAGCCTGACCTCTTCGGAGAACAGACTTGAAGAATTCAGAACAGAGAGAATATATGTTTGTAGAAATAAATAAAATCAATTTTCTCCTGAAAAAAATACGGTAAATATCTTCCTTCAGAAAAATAGCATAGACCTCTGAGAGGTCTGAATATCTGGATCTACCCCTGTATGATACAAAATTACAATGAATCCAATAAAAAAAATTAAATAACAACAACAAAAAATAGATTTCTGGGCCCAGAGTGAGAAATTCTATCTCCAGGCAGTTAGGCACACAGCTAAGAAGGCAAAGTATAAAGAACCTTCAAACATTCCCCAGGTTCAAAGAATGAAACACGCATTTGTTTGGGTATTTGTCTTAAAACTACCAGTAGGAAAATTCAGTCCGAATTCCAAGAGATTTTAATTCATGCGCAATGCGCAGTTTCTTAGCCTTTTGCAAGACAGATGCAGAGGATTAGATTTTCTAAGAACCCCATTTTCAAAAGCTTTTCCCCTAATCAGCTAAGTGTGACATAGGCCTGAGATGGTATTTGGCATCAAGTAACGAAGAATGCAATACAAGTTGATCTATATGGGCAGTAAACCCGTGTTGTTGCCCTCAAATTGCCAGGGGTCCAGTTTGGTTTGCATTTGACCTGGAGTACGGCTTCATTGATCAGGCATTATGGAACCAGCTGTCACCAAGTTTGGTGGCTTAAAACTACATTTTATTTGCATGTGGTTCTGTGGCCAAGAATTTGGGCAACTCAAGCATCCTCTGGCTGGGTTGGCCGTGCTCCTTCTGGGGGTCCTGTCATGAGGATGCAGCCAGGCCTGAGAGAGTATTCACATGGGCCCCTTTGCGGACCCCGCTAGAAGGCTGACTCTATCCCATTATTTCTTCTTCTCACCACCTGACATTCTTGGGCTTCTTTTTTGTGATTAGACCCTAAGAGCGAAGGTTAAAAATACACAAAGCTCAAATCGCTTAAGGCCCGCACTAGAAAGTTAGGAGTGGCACATCTGCTGGGGCCTCTTGGTAGAAACAGGTCCCCGGCCAGGCGGGATCAGGGGGAGGATGACGTGGAGTGAGTGGCCTTCTGGAGGGGAGCTAGTGGGTTGGGACAGGCCGTGGCTGCCAGCTTTGGAAACGCCATCTAGTGCAAATATGCAGTCTCTTAATACACTAACACTTCATAAAGATGACCTCGTTTATTTTCTGACCTTGAGCCTCAACTGGTAGCTGATAGTAGGATGCTTCTAAAGCAGGAATCTGATCGCCACTCTGCACTTAAAAAAAAAAAAACTGGGGGGGAAGGGGTTCCTCCCTATCCCCTAAAAAATAGAATCCAGATCTTCTGCAAGACTTGGTATGTATTCGGCCTGACAGATGCATAGTCCCCAGGTCTTCCGTCACTGAACCCTGTATATTCCCCAGAATGCCCCGTGTGTTAGTGTTGGCACGGCCCCATACTGGATCACAGACCTCAGCATGTGCTTCCTCACAGTGGAACAGTCATCTCCTCTGCCAAAGCTTCCCACAGGCTCTGCCAAGGCGCCCCTCCTCTGCGCTGTGGCATCCTGCACAGAGTCGGCAGCATCAATCCCTCCTCACGTGGCTCCTGGAGGGCAGGCTCTGTCTGTGTCTCTCCGGTCCAGCCCCTGCCAATAGCAGAGAGTCCCACACCGAAAAAAGAGTCCTCAGTAAATATGTATTGAATGTCAGTTTAGCATAGGCAAATGACAGATTTGCAGTGGCGGGGGTGGGATGGGGGACCAGGAAACCCCAAACAGGAAGAAGGTGGGTGTCAGAAGAAGAGGAGAGTTGGAGCCCTGGAGGGTAAGCATTGGTAGAAAGAAACCAAAGCTGGGTGCGGGAGACAGGAGTGGCTAAGGAGCAGGTTCTAGATTCTCAAAACAAAGCTAGAAAATAAAACACGAACTCCAGTTCAACAAAGGAGTAACCGAGGCATGGAACGCAGTGGAAGGTGCGATAGGAGAAGATAGGGTGGTCTGCCATCAAAGCTGCTCCTGGGCACCCGTGGGGACATGGGAGGGGCACCCAGAAGGACAGCCCTGACCTAAAATCAAAATGCATGACTTCCACAATCAGGATAAGCAGGGCCACACCTTCAGATAGGAGATAGGTAGTGCCTGACAGCTGGGCTCTTGACACCCAGGAGAAGAGGGCAGGAGCTAGGCCAAGTTGCTCCTTATGGGACTAGTTATGGGCTGTCCCTCCAGATCTCACGTGGTAATGTATGCCACGTGATTGCATAGTTTTACTCTCAGGCCAACTTGATTGGTTAATTATCTTTCCTTTCCTACCTTTCTTCTTTCTTCTTTCTTTTCTGTTTTGGCACTGGAGCACTCTATCTCTGAGCCACCCCCCCCCTGCCCTTTTCATTTTTTTACTTTGAAACAGGGTTTCTAAGTTGCTGAATATCTCACTAAGTTCTTAAGGATGGCCTTGAATCTGCAATCCTCCTGTCTCAGCCCCCCATGTACTGGGATTACAGGCATGTGCCACCATATTGCTGTTTGATTAGGTTTGATTAGATAGCTTCAAAGTGAAACTGCATATATATGCCTGACTCTAATTAACAAGGTACAGGGGATATTGTCTTATTGGAGAAACCCAAAAGGGGAAAGAGATAGTAGCGTAAAGCCAACCACCAAAGACCCACTTTGAAAAAAGCATTAAGCCTTCTTTTGAAAAAAAAAATTAACTATAAAGGGAATAGTCATTGTGAGAATATGTTTTTTCTGCTAAATATCAGAAGAAAATATGATTGTACTTTGAATAGACAATAATTATAGCTAACATACACAGAGCTTTTTCTGTCTACCAACTTATTACTCTTAGCACTTCAAATCCATGAACATGAATACACCTAGTCCTGAGAACTGCCTTTAAGCTTGGTCCTCCCCTATTACCACCCCATTTCACAGGCAAGGAAATTGAGTTCAAAGTCATGGAGCTGGAATCCAAATGCAGACGGTTTGATGTCATGAGCTCCGTGCCCCAGTCATTGTACTTGGCTAAGCCCGACTTGAAAGTGCATGAGATCTACTGACTCATTTTTAAAAATACTACTTGAGATTGACATTAATTCTAAGAAGTGAGTTTTGAGACTTTCTTCCCTCTTTAAATCTCGGTTGCTGTTTGGAGCTTATTTCCTCGTTTTGCTGCTCAATACCTTGCAAAACTTCATTTTGCAACAGAGAAAACACTCTTAATTCAGCTTCTTCATCAATCCAAGGGTCAGCTTAGATGAAATGAGTTTTCTGGATCCTTCCCCAGCGTTCTCTACTGAGCTCAGACATCAGAAAATGCCTCTCGCTATTTAGAGAGGCTTAGAAAACACTGGAAGAAAATGCACAGAACTCCACAAAGGTTTTGTCTCTTCGAAGAAAACTTGGGAGAGGAAGAGGAGACCGCCAGTGGTTTGCTTGGGGCTCTATCATTGACTGAGTCATCTAGAAGGCTCCATAAAGGTGGAACCACATAGAGGATACCATAGATGAAGATGACCTTACCTCTTGGGCCTCCATCCCTGCTTCTTCCCTGCCCTGAATTTTCCTTTCCTTTTTGTACATTCAGATACCAGATTCATTGTTCTGGGTATCTGCTTTCTACCAGCTATATTTCAAACCTACAATGTGTGTGTGTGTGTGTGTGTGTGTGTGTGTGTGTGTGTGTGTACTGGGATTGAACCCAGGAGCCATTCTACCTCTGAACTACACTCCCAGCCCTTTTCTTCTTTCTTTCCTTCCTTCCTCCCTCCCTCTCTTCCTCCCTTTTTTCCTTTCAAAACAAAGTCTTGCTAAATTGCCGGAGATAGCTTGAATTTGCAATCCTCCTGTCTCAGCCTCCCAAGGACTGGGATTATGGCATGTGCCACTGTGTCTGGGTTACAATTTTGTAAATTAAAGGAAGATATATTTTAAGTAAGCCAGGAAACATATTTTAGGATTTTCATACATTCTTTTGGACTTTTATTCATCTCAATTCTAAAACTGTCATTACTCCTTTCTGAAATTTCCTTTTTTCTCCTTTGCTGTCTTTTATTAATTGTTAATGTCATATTTAATTAACAGATTAGAAATGGAAAACTAGGGCTAGGTGATAGCTTAGTGCTAGTAGCTTAGTGATAGAGTGTGTGCGGATCCTGCATGAGGCTGTAGGTTCAAACCCCAGAACACCACGCACAAAGGTAAAATTCAATCATAATCATATTATCACACACACACACATTGCTATAACTTGCAAAAAGCTAGTAAGAAGAAATTTTGTTTAATTAAAATTGAATGAGAAATTCAGCCAGATTAACATTCTTGAGTAATAACTTTGAAGTTTAATCTTCAACTTTATGGAGCTATTCTGGGAATTGAAAAAATAATATATTCTAATATATTCTACTATACTGTGAGAACATACTTAAATTATTATCAACACATGCCTTTTTAATTCACATTTTAGTCATTATTTCTTCATGTATATGAATCAAGAAATTCATGTCAGTTTCTGATCCTTTTAGACTGTTTATTATTTAAGTGTTTTTGAAGCATTGTATTCCAATAATTTTTTATGGTACTGAGAATAAAATTCATGGGCATTCTACCTCTGAGCTACACCCCAGCCCTATTTTATTTTTTATTTTGAAATAGGGTCTCACTAGATTAACAAGAACCTAACTACTTCCTGAAGCTGTCCTTGAACCTACAATCCTTATGTCTCAGATCCCCAAATACTGGGACTACAGGAGTGTACCACTACACCCAGTTCAGTAATTTCTAAAAAACATGCTTATTCAAGAAAACATTTCTTTTGTTAATAATCTCAAAACACAATTTTTAGAACTTCAAGAAATATATGTTTATTGTATTTGGACAGTTTCCAAAATAAAATACAACAAAAATACAACAGGTTCTACAAATTCAAGCCAATAAATATTTTTTCAGAGACCATTAGCTGACTATAAATATTAGCCCTGAACATGAATAAATAGAAAAATTATAATAACCACCCAAATACAGAACACCCATGATGCACCGTCTCAGGGACCGAAATAACATGCCCACACTTAATATGGCTTCTGTTTTAACCTCATTCCATGAAGTGTGATGCTCTACTGACAGCAATTTTAGAGGATTTATACATTTGGTTGAGGAGGAAGGAAAGAAGCTGTGAAAAAATAGACAAGAGAGATGTCCTTGTGTGGCAGCAGACTTCCCAACACATTGGTGTGCGGGTGGGGGTTAGAATTATGCTCCAGCCTGATCTCAAAATCTTGAAAAAATTCTCACTACTTTTTAATCCAGTACGTGAAATTCAGCCAACTAGGATTTAAGGGACACAGATCCTCTTAAAAATGCAAGTGTTACTGAGATTGCCTTCACATATTAGGGTGGTTTAATTTTCATCAAAGAGGAAAATGGGAATTTTTATTATTTTTTTATTTTTTAAACAAATTTTTTATTGAACATAAATGGTATACATTTAAACTATACTTTGTGCCCTCTCCCCCGCCATCCCCGTCTTCCCTTCCCCCTCCCACCAATGGTTGTCCAGGTTAACCATGTCTTATTCATAATTTTACACATATTCAGATGTAGACCCTCATTAATCAAGATCGGCCTTCCTCCTCTCCTATCTTTCCATTCAAACTTTGCTGGTATTTCCCCTCCATTATCTGGAGTCCCACTGGTATCCTTTGTGTTTCCTAGTTTGGGCATATTAGAGGAAACATATGTACCTTCTTCTCCTTCTGTGCTTGGCTGATCTCACTTAACATAATGCTCTCCAGGCCTTTCCTTCTTCTTGCAAATGATATAATTTTGTTCTTCTTTTTGGCTGAATAGAATTCCATTGTGTGTATTTCCCAAAGTTTTGCTATCCATTCATCTGTTGATGGAGGTCTGAGTTGGTTCCATATTTTGGCTATTACAAATTGTGCTGCTATGAACATAGGTATGCATATGTTGCTGTATTTCTCTGAATTCAACCCCTTTGGAAAGATACCCAGGAGTGGTATAGCTGGATCATATGGTGGATCCATCCCCACCTTTCTTAGGAATCTCCACACAGATCTCCACAGTGGCTGAACTAGTTTGCACTCCCACCAACAGTGTAAAAGAGTTCCTCTTTCGAAAATGGGGATTTTTATAGAGACAAGGAAGGCTGCGATTAATTCAGCCAGCAACTATGTGTTGATCAAACACCTATCATGCCCAGCGTTGTTCTGCAGGTCGGGGATACCGGGGAGAAAAGCAGAACCAGGTCCTAGCCACAGAAGTCTGCTCTCACTTGGAAGAGAAGGACAATAACAAACTAAACATCACGCCAGGAAAATGATGTTGGGTAACGACTGGCAGCAATAAATACAGAGAGCGAGGAGCTCAAGAAACTTCTGGAACCCAGCCTGCTTTTAGATCACTATTTGATTTTTTTTTTTTTTTTGATGGGGAGTGAAGGAGAGAAAACTATCTGGTAGAGGCTCATTGCCACAAAGTAGGAAAAGAAGGATGCAGATGAGTCGTTGATGCAGAAAAGGCTGGACTCAAACCATGTAGAATTCTCATCTTTTTTTCTCCCAGGGGCGGGACCATGGGTGCCATGGATGGCTCTTTTTTATGTTCCTTTGGTAGCACTTAGTACGTGGTCAATGAATATTTGCTCCTGAGTGAATTTTTCTATAATGGATCCGAGGAGTGTTTTGTTTTTACTTTTGGGGTGTGTGTGTGTGTGTGTGTGTGTGTGTGTGTGTGTGTGTTACTAGGGATTGAACTCAGGGGCATTCTGCCTCCAAGCTACACCCCCAGCCCGTTTTACTTTTTGTTTTGAAATAGGGCCTCGCTAGAATGCTGAGAGCCTCACTACGTTGCTGAGGTGCCCCTCCAACCTGTGATCCCCCTGCCTCAGCCTCGCCAGTAACGGGATTACAGGCTTGCATCACCACACCCAACTTAAGAACCTGACTGTTTTCATCCTCACTCATAGTGAGGATCTGTCCCTTTTATTTTAGTCCTGAACCTTTTCTTGCATATAACTGACATTTTAGCAGCTAAGCAAATGAGCTGAAGGAACCTCACATACCGCCTAGTTAATTGCCACTCACGCCGCCGGCCAGAAACATGCAGTTCTGTCCTCCTTTGACCTTCTACATATGTGGCCTCTCTGTGCAAGGTCATTGGCTCGGTGCTCTGCCCTCTAAATGTTTACTGGGAAAGAAATCACCCTGGTTAATATCTAAGAAGGATTTTTATAGCTTCTTTTCTTACATCCTAAGGATTAAAAAAAATCCCCAAGAATTTTCCCCAAATCTCTAGATAACAAGCTATTAATAGTAAAGTATAGAATTAGGCCCCTTGATTTTAAGACGGTCTTTCTCTTCCTGTGTCAAGGTGACAGTGGACTCACATGTACAAGGAGCATCATTCGTTAGATACAGCAGCCAAGCGCTCAGGGCTTCCCCTCGGCCCAGCTCTCCAGGGGCTGATGGAGTCAACAGGCAGCTTCCTGGCCGCGGCAGTCTCTCAGACCGTCATACGATGCTCATGATACTGGCTTGCTGAACCATCAGCCGAAGTTATTTACCCTGTATCTTTTATCTGAGTTTTCTGGTTGTATTTTATCTAAGTCATCTTTACTTAAGCTGAGCGAAGGCTGTGGTTTTGCAAATTAAATCACTTGTGGGTTTCTTCCGCCTAGGTCTCCCGCATGTGTTTACTGAGCTTTTTCTTTTTTTTTTTTAAGTGTATGTCTGTTTTTGTCTTTACAGTTGTGTGAAGGAAGATTTGTTTGGCTTAAGGTTCTTTTAAACAAATTCAAGTCTATTTAGAGGGACACATTTTAAGAAACCCAAACATTTTTTAAATACGTTGTTTAAAGAATCTCTTCGGCCGCAGTTGAATCTCCTTAAAGTTTTAAAGTGTGTGCATAAGGAAGAGATGATGTGATTCGTGAGTTTGGACTTTATACTCTTACATCTGGGTTTTGAAACTAGGAAGCAATTTTTAAGAAAGCTCGAATGATTGGTGGGAAGGAGGGGCAGGCAGTGCGAAAGAGCAAGGGGGTAGATACTAAAAACCTATTTTGACAATTTGCTATAATCTAGAGAAAACATCTGAAGTTCTCAAACCTGAAACAAAAATAAAGCGATTGAATACAACAGAAATAATTAGATATAACCCACTGGACTTGTTACATAGATGGATGTAGGGGATGCGGACAAAGGGGGACTCATAGTCCATTCCAGAATTCCTAGCTTAGAATATTCAGTAGATAATAGTTCTATTGCTCAAGACAGGGAGCTGGTCGTGGTGCACACACCGGTAATCCCAGGATTTAGGAGGCTGAGACAGGGGGCTCACAGGCTTGAGGCCAGCCTCAGCAACTTAGCAAGACCCTATTTCAAAATAAAAAATAAAAAGGACTGGAGGTATAGCTCAGAGGTAGAATGCCCTTGGATTCAATCCCCAGTAACACACACACACACACACACACACACACACACACACACACACACACCAGCTTGGGCATTTAAGGAAAAGGTAGAACTGTGTTTGCGTGGGTTGTGTTTGAGGGGCTGGAGGATCACTTGGAAAAATATGATGTCTAATTGTAAATTTAAAAATGGAGGAAGTAAGCACGTAATTGAAGAAAAATGTATTTTTCCAGGTGACCACTAATAGGGTATCGTCAAAGCCGTCAAAATAGTTGAGAATGGCTGGAACAGTTGATAGGAAAGAAAGGAAGAAAAATAAAGACCTGGATGTATTCCATAATGATTTTAGTTTAAGAAAAAGAAAAAAAGCAACAGAGTAAACGGAAAAGTGTTCAAAGAGAGGAAACAGCAGAAAGAAGAGGCAGTCGGGAACAGTGACGCACACCTGTGACCTCAGTGTTGGGAAGGCTGAAAGAGGAGGATTGCAGGTCTGAGGCCAGCCTCCACACTTAGTAAGGTTCTGTTTCAACATAAAAAGGGCTGGACATGTAACTCAGAGATAGAATGCCCTGGAAAGAAAGGAAGGGGAGGAGGAGGAAGAAGAGGAGAAGCAGGAGGGGGAGGAGCAAGAGGAGGAAGAGGAGAAAAGGAGGGGAAGAGGAAGATGAAGAAGAAGGAGGAGGAAGAGGAGGAGAAGGGAGGAGGAGGAAGAGGAGAAGGGAGGAGGAGGAGGAGGACGGGTGAAGGAGAAGAAGAAGAATGAGGAGAAAGAAGGGAGCACTCTTGAGTAGAAGGAAGAGCAAGAGCGAGCCGGGGGTGTGGAAGGCAGCTGTCCACCCTTTTGGAGAGCAGGTTGGCAGAGGTGGGCTGTGGGAGACAGGACAGAGGACAGGAGAGTGGAGGGGGAGGCAGCTGGTCCCGAAGCCCGTGGGTAAAGTGCCAGAGGTGAGGCCACATCTGCAGGAGAACCAGTGTCAGACGTTTTGGAGACTGGAAACCATGAGGTGCTTGTGAGCAGCTGGAATCCCAAGACGAAAGAAAGGGAGCAGAGAAAAGAGGACTCCTGTGGGTGTGGATAAGGGCACAAACGGACCTGGAAGGCTCAAGAAGGAGTAGACAGAGATTCAGAGAAGGATGCTGAGCGGCCTTCTGTCTTGCGGCTTCCATTTGCTTTTGTAAAAAGACAAGCTCATGCACCTAGGGCATGGAAGATACCGTTAGGGTTTTGGGAACAGAAGGAAAATAATTGTAGGACAACGTAATGGAAAAATGGGAAAGGTAACAGGGCAAAAATGAGATAACAAAAATAGAGATTGTGAGCATAAATCAGGTGATGCTTATATTAGATTTTATTTGGGTAAAAATAAGGATAAAAATTTGCCATTGTAACTATTTTTTTTTTGTATTGGTAATTGAAACCAAGGGCATTCTACCTCTGAGTTATACCCCCTAGCCCTTTTTAATTTTTTTATGCTTTGAAGCAGGGTCTCATTCAGTTGAGGAGGACCTCAAAAGGTTACTGAGGCTGGCTTCAAACCTGTGACTATCTTGTCTCAGCCTCCCAAGTACTGGGGTTACAGGTGTATGCCACCCTGCCCGGCTCAGGCTCATTGTAACAATTTTAAGCATACAATTCAGTGGCATGAATTAGACTGATGATTTTGTACACCCATAACCACTATTACTATAACTGTTTCATCCCCTCAAATAGAAGCTCCGTATCCATTAAGCTATAACCCCTCTGGCCTATGATAATCCCATTCTATTTTCTGTTTCTGTGAATTTTCCTATTCTAGATAGCACATATTATTTGTTGTTTATAACGTATGATTCTGAAAATAAAAAACAGAATAAATAACCAGAAGGATATAATTATTCTTATTAAAATGTTCTGTGAATGAAGAGGTCATTCTAAAACCAAAATCCATTTTTAATCCACCATATGGTCTCCACATATAAAACATTTCTACAGTGTTATAAAATTAGCATAATGGATTAGCCTTAAAGTGACTCAAATTAGCGATGGCCTTTGAGCCCCTCTAAATTCTGGTTTTGATACAGTATTTTATTTAGCTTACATATATACAAGAAAGTGAATGCTATGCGCACATACACACGCACACAAGTGAGGACGCAGATTTGTAGCTTGGTAAATGTCTTTCCGCATAGCAGTCTGTTTCAGAGGATCGCTTTATTCATCTGAATGTATGCTGTCTGAAATAGAAGTTTCTAAAAACAGTTTGAATATGTATCATTTAAAGACACGTGAGGCTTTAACTATTAAGATATGCAAACAAATAACCACTCTACCATATGTGGACTGTAGGTGACATGAACAGATCTCAAAAAAAAGGTCCAAATGAGTTGCTGGAACATTAGTCTCAGTTATTTTTAATGGAAAGATTTTTTTTTCCAGTGAATGTGAATTCTAATAAGGGACTTATTGGAAGGAATGTCTGATATTGCAATTATGTTTCTGATGAAACTTCCATTTTCATTTTCTGTAAAACCACAGCAAGAGTTGATAGAATTTCTGAATTCCTGCAGTAGAGATAAAAGTGATGTGTCTCTTCCTATTAAAAGCTATAAATAGAAATGTGGGTGGTCGTCCCATTAGCCTGATCCGGGCACCAGCCGCCGCCCTCTGCATGTTGCTGAACCAAGCTGTTAAAAGGGGAAGTGTTTTCATATTGTCTGACTTCCCCAAACTCAACCCCAATCCAACTTCATTTGCCTTTAACTCCCAGCTTTGACCCTTTCCCCATGTCTTTCTTAAACTACATAACTGCAATTCCTTCAGTAATCTGTGTGAACTGTAGTACCAGTTTGTGATTAAGGAGACGACCATCTTTTCTAAGACGTTATGTTTTAATTCAATGAATCATGAATCAGTTCCATTTTATAGATGAGGAAACTGGGTTAAGAGAAGTAAAATAACTTGCACAAGGTCACTGCTGAATTCAGCAAATAGTTGAATTAATCTTTCTTCCTTACAACTACTTGACTGGGCTTTTCCTTTTGTTGTTATTGTTTTGGGGGGTTTTGGTGGTGGTGGTGGTGGTGTCATTTTCTGTCTCTGCTTTTTACTATTTCTATTGTTGACCAGTACCATTTTGTTTGAGGAGCCTTTCTCTATGCTAGACACAACTTTATATCATGACTTGCATTTTACTTTCTAAAATTATAATCATATTTTGAGTCCTGTCTTTTAGAGATCTTCTTGATTGAAGTTTTGGGTGCTTAAAAACTATTTAATGCCACATTGTTTGCATTAAGATATGCAAACAAATAACCAGAGATTATTAAATTTTAGAAAACTTTTTGGCAACAACTACTAAAGTCAAAGACGTGTACACACCATTGACCTGTAGTTCAATTAATTTACTTTAAGAGTATTCTATTCTATAGAAACTCCCAAACATGTAACCAAAGGCATAGCTACAAGACCATTCATAGAAGGATGATCCGCAAAAGAAACAGGGCTGAACATCAATAGGACAACAGATCTTAGCATGTTTATTTCGATAGACTACATTGGAGCAGTGTTTCTCAAAGTGTGGTCCAGGGAACCGTGTGGGTCCTTGAGGGCCTTTCAGGGATTTGCGAAGTTAAAAATAATTTCACAGTCCTCCTACCAAAGTCCCCTTTTCCTTTTCGCTCTAATTCTACGGATTGCAGTTTTCCAGAGGTTGCATATTCTGATAGCAACATATTGACTCCAGAACCCAGTAATGAGAAGCCAATTGTCTTCTCTTGAGCCAGCCACTGGAGAGAGTTGCAGAACTGTCAGACACTGCCATGTTTCTCAAATTTGTTACATTTTGAAAAATACAGAGCAGAAAATGAATAAATTGAGACCACATGTACCAACAAGAATAAACTTTGTAAGCATGATACATGGAGTTGCAGAATACAAACAGTGATCTGTACTGAGTTTTAAGACCTCTAAAGTTGTATACTGAATTTTGAGACCAATAAACCATGCTTTATGCATAATATATATTTAGAAATAATATATATATAATATATGTAATATGTATAAAAATTCTGGAGAAGATAAACTCCAAATTCTGTGTAGTAATTGGCAGGTAGTAGAGATAGGAAAGGAAACACAGTCAGGAAGTTGTTAGAAGCTTCAAATATATTCGTTATGTTTTCTTTCTAAATTGAATTATAGTTATAAGAGTATTAGTAAGTTTTTTTTATATTTCTGTATGTCTGAAATGACTTACTATACAATCTTAAAACTACTTTATATATAACTCCACAAGAAAAACCTGGTTAAAATATAAGCAAAGAACTATTTCTTCAAAGAAGATATAAAAATGGGCAACAAGCACATAAAAAGATGTTCACCATCACTCATCCTTAGAAAAATGCAAATCTTAGCAAAGTGGTGGCACATGACTGCAATCTAAGTACTTGGGAGACTGAGACAGGAAGATGGCAGGCTCGGGCACAACCTCAACTACTTAGTGAGGCCCTCTGCAACTTAGTGAGACCTTGTTTCAAAATAAAGAATAAAAAAATAGGGCTTGAGGTACAGCTTAGAGGTAGAATGCCCCTGGGTTCCATCCCCAGTACTACAAAAAAAAAAAAAAAAAAAAAAAGCAAATCTTAACCACAGTAAGATATTACCTCACAGTCAGTAGGATGATTATTATTTTTAAAAAGGAAAACAAAACCAGAAAGTATTGGCAAAGATATGGAGAAAATTGGAAACTTTGAGCACTGTTATTGGGAATGTAATTTGGTACAGCCTGCTATGCAAAATAGCAAAGTGGTTCCTTAAAAAAAAAAAAAAAACACCTAAAAATAGAAACACCATATGTTCCAGAAATTCTGCTTCTGGGTATATATTCAAAGGGATTGAAATCAGGGTCAAAAAGGGACATTTTCACACCCATGTTCATTAGCAGCATTATTCACTATAGTCAAGAGGGACAATCAGTTCACATTTCCACTAACAGACAACAAGTATATACAGACATGGAAAACTCTTCAGTCTTACAACGCAAGGAAATCCTTTCATATGCTACAACAGAGATGAACCGTGAGGACTTTATGCTAAGTGAAATAAGCCAGTCACAAAGGGACAGCTACTGTCTGATTCTACTTATTTGATGTATTTAAGTTAGTCAAACTCATAGAAACAGAAAGTCTAATAGTGGTTTCCAGGGGCTAGAAGAGGGGAGACTGGCAAGTTACTAATTAATGGGTACAGAGTTTCAGATTTGCATGATGAAAAGGCTTGGGGGCTCTGTATAGAACAGTGTGAATACATGTAACACTGCTGAACTGTATGCTTAAGATGGTAAATTTTATGGGTTCTACCACAATAAAAAAAATAAAATCACTATAACAAAATTTTTGTATGATCTAAAGATTCCTAAATTCCTTGATAACACTCTAGTTATCATAAGAATGAGTTAACTATTTTTAGATTATCATCTAATTGAATATTGACCTCAGACTTCTTGATTCAATCCAGTCCTTGACACTGGCTCATAGCAAGCATTCTACCCTTCCAGAGCATTCTCTACTTCACATGCTTTCTCCGGGGTACAGTCAGGAACCAGCCTAAGCCACTTGGACCGCTCCTGCCTTGAGGACCTAGCATCCTTACTGTGCTTCTACTTACTGTTCACCACTCATAAAGTCTCATGTAGCACTTCCTCATTTTTGAGCAGTATTTAATCAATCTGGTTAGAGTTCAAACCTTTGTTGTTTATGCCTGCTTGTTTCAGGGCTTTGCCTAGAGCTGGCACAGTAAGACTGTTAAATGAATCCATAAGTGGATGCATGAATCAGTGCAATCTTTAAGATGCAACTGAGTCAATACACTAAGAACTGAGTACACATAGCATCTTCTCTGAACTACTATAGCTCCAACTCCCCTATACTATACTTACACATTCCTTGTGCCAAACTGAAATTTCTTTCCCTCAGCAGTCTCATCTTGCTTTATCCTCCGGGGCATTTCTCCCCCCGCCTAGATGGAGTATGGGAGATGCATTCCCAACTCCCTTGCCGTGTTACCACTTCCACCCCAATGCATTGTCATATTTGTTTAAAGGGGTAGGAGCTTTCTATTCATTGACACGCAAAGACAGAGGCTCCAGAGACTTAGCCCTGCTGGGTTCCTATGTCTTGAGGACAGCTCTGTGGGACATACCTGGCCTTGTCAGCAAAGCTACTCTCCTAAGAATGACTTTATTTGATCATCAATGGCAGTGTCTTGGGTGTGTGGAGGTGTGTGTTTGCTTTTCATATATAACCACAAAGTAGTGGTTAGTTTCTCTCTAATAGATAACAGTGATAGAAGTTGACGTTGTATGAACTCTTATTCTGAGAATGTGCTTGGCAGGTTCAGTCATGACATATTTCTAACTTTTTCCTCTCTCGAGTGTTTCCCCGACATCACTCATCCTCAGTTCATTGTTAGTTTGTTTTTGCTTCCATGTGGAGGCAGAAAGAGACAAGAGTGGGCTCAGCCAATAGTGACAGTCTGCCAGAGAAGCATGCGCCATGTTGCCAGAGGTGGGTCTTTTCAGATGCCCTGGCTCCTCCTGTGTGCCTTTTCTTCCTTTCTTTTTAAAAGTAAACATGGCAGGATGTGAGCTCACCAGCTACCCAGCACACAGAAACACAGGAACTGCGGGTCAACTACCGGCAAGACTTCAAAGGATAGTGGTGAGGAGCCCCTGCCTGCTGCTAGACATTTAAGGGCTGCACTCTCCCTGGGAGGGCCCTAAGTGGTAGGACTCCACAGAAATGGTGCCTTCCCAGCCCCAGCCGTTCCTTAGAGCCTGCAGAGACCTCTGTGTAGGTAAAGGACACATCAACAATGGGGTATCTTTCTAGCTCTTGAGACTTGGGAACTCAGGCAGAAAAAGGAATTGTTTTGTATGGCAAAAAGAATCTAGACTGTTACCTGGACTTTGCATATTGTCTTACACCTGATGGATTATATATCTCCCTAGAATAATCCTAGGAATACCTAAAATGTATAACTGCTATACATTTTACATAAGAAATTAAGTAACAAAACAAATAAGCAGCCAAGCTTGGTGGTGCATGCCTGTAATTCCAGTACTTGGGAGACTAAGGTGGATCACAGATTGAAGGGCAGCCTCAACAACTTAGTGAGATACTGTTTCAAAAAAGGAAGTAAAACAGGGCTGGGGGTGTAGCTCAGAGGTAAAATACCCCTGGGTTTAATCCCTAATAACATGAAAACAAAACAGGCAAATGACCTTGTGACATCAAATTCAATGTTGAGTTGATTTTCTGACATGCTATTACCTTCCCTTCTGTGCTGGAGTCTCATATTACAGATGGAGTGATGAGGTATACTAAGCTAGCCAGCCATGTACTAAACTTAAATTCCATTCTTGTCTCAGAGGGACAGCTTGTAACTGAAATTATAGATGCTATGTTATCGACTGTTTAAAAACCCGTGGTTTCTATCAATGTTTGTGTCTTCATGGGGTTATTTTCTTTCGCTAAAATGCAAGTATGTTGAGGATGGAATTCATATTTCCCACAAATCTTTACCATAATCCATGCTAGATGAATACTTATAGTAGGAATGTTGGTACTGAGCAGCTAACTATCGATCAGAAGAGTCCCTGTTGTTTTATGCTGTTTTAGGCTGTTCTAAAGGTGGGAAGAGGGAACTTCCGGGAAGATGGTGACCGAGAAAAGCGGGGCTTAAGAGCCCCGCTAACAACCAATCTCCATTACCACAAAACCAGCGCCTTTCATAGCCAGAAAATACCATCACCAGAAAAACAAAAAAACCACCAGGCTCCAGAGAGAAAGCAGACTGAGAACAGAGCTCAGGGCCACAGAGGAGACACACGCGCCCAAGGACGCGGCAGCAGCGCCATACTGCCGGCGGCAGCGGCGAACTCAACGGACGGCTACAGCAAGCCGAGGTGAGCCGCTGCGGAACAGCCAGGCGGGATCTTTCGGCGCAGACAGCATTTAAAGCTCCCAGTGGCTGAGCTCAGCACACGCTGCAGGGATTCAGAGTGGAAATCAAAACCAGAGAAGAAAAAATACGCCAGCCTCATGGCCGAGGGCGTGGCAGCGGCGCCATATTGCCACCGGGCAGTGGCAGCAGCAGTGAATTCACTGAGTCCAGTACAGCTACATCTGCGTACTCAAGAACAGTGAGTCAAATTGCGGGCCACAGAGGAGAAATCCCAGTATTGTGCCTCCTGGGACTTGACCCAGTGAGGGAGTGGTGGTGGCAGAGATATCACACCATAGGAGAACGTGCAACCTGGCACCCCCCATAGTTTAAAGCAGCCTCTATCGACTCCCTGGGTCGGAGACTCTGTGATACAACCCAGTAAAGGAGTAGTGGGGTCTGAGATAATACAGACTCGAGATCCAGAGCACCTTAAGTGAAGCCATAGTGACCCAAGGGAAGAACCCAAAGAAGGCACAAACCTCCGAAATCATGGGAAAGAGGAATAACACTGGAGTAATGAATGTGCACAACCCCACAACATCAGAACCCGATAAAACAGAAAATCAGAGACTTCTAGAAGATCAAATCAGGAAAATAACTGTAGAAATAATAGAGGTGCTTCAAAAAGAACTCAGAGAAAGCCAAAAAGAGATAAAGGATGCAATTAATGAAGTAAAGGCCTCAATTCAAAGCACAAACAACCGATTAGACCACATGGAGAACAGAATCTCGCTCTTAGAAGATGAGCAATCCAAAAATGAACGCATAGTTTCTAATCTAGAAAAAAATATCCAACAGCAGGAATCTGACATTGAAGAAATATGGGCCCATCTTAAGAGAGCTAACCTAAGAATAATTGGAATAGAGGAGGGAAAAGAAAGTGAAACCAAAGGGATCAACAATCTCTTCAAGGAAGTAATAACAGAAAATTGTCCAAATATAGAGCAAGAGGTTGATACACAGATCCAGGAAACTTATAGAACTCCCTTTAGACAGGATCGGAGAAGAGGATCCCCACGCCACATCATTGTCAAAATGACCAATGTGGAAGCCAAGCAGAGAATCTTAAAGGCAACAAAAACAAAGGGCCAAGTGACATTCAGAGGCAAACCAATTAGAATCACTCCAGACTTCCCAAACCAAGTCATGAGAACCAGAAGGGCTTGGAGTAACATATTCCAAACTCTGAAAGAAAACAACTTCCAGCCAAAAATTTCCTATCCAGCAAAACTTTCTATCAAATTAGATGGAGAAATAAGAAGCTTCCATGACAAACAGAAACTGAAGGAATTTATGTCTTCAAAACCAGCGCTAGAGAAAATACTCAAAGAGATTAACTACAAAGAAGAAATAGGTAACACACACCAGAACCAGAGAAACAAGAGTTTCCATCCAACAGTCAACTAAGATTGGTTATCTGTGGAGATTCATTACTTATGTTAGTCTTTTACCTATCTCTAAATTGTATTGTTTGCCTTTATTGTTGTTAATTTTTAGGATTTCTAGTTGGAATATTAATATACCTTCAGATATAGCATTTGGAAATATTTTATCCAATTCTATTTGTAACTTTTAACTCTGTTTACATTGTCTTTGGATATACAATTTTTTTTTATTTTTTAGGGAGTTTGTATATTCTTCTGTTGCCTGTGCCATTGAAATCATATCCAAGAAATCACTGCCAATTTCAATGTTGTGAGGTTTTATGACCCAGATTTTCTTCTAAAAGTTTATAGTCTTAAGATTTATATTTAGGTCTTTTATCTATTTTGAGTTAATACTTGTATGTGGGATTAGGTAAGGGTCCAATTTTATTCTTTTCCATGTAATTATTATTTTTCAACAATATTTAGTTAAAAGATTATTATTTCCCCCACCAGATGTTCGTGGAAACCTTGTCAAAAATAACTTGACAATATAGGGAAGAATTTAGCTCTAGGCTTGTATTTAACTCCAATGGTCTATATATCTGCCTTTAGAACAGTACTACATTGTTTCAATTATTGTAGCTTTATATGGTTTGAAATCAGAAAATATATATCTGCTAGCTTTGTTCTTTTTCAAGATCGTTTTGGGTATCTAGAATTCATATTCCATATTAGGATAGATTTTTTTCTGAAAAATAAATATATAAATATATGATAGTTTCACCTAAAAAACAGAAAAATATATTCTCTGGTAAGAAAGAAAGCAAAAAGAAATATTGAAATGTTATCTTTAAATCATCAAAAGCTTGGTATCAGACAAATGAAACTGTTATGTGAGATTATCATTTTTAATTTTGGATAAATTGCTATAATACTAGATGTCAACCACTAAGCCAAGCATGGGAAGGAGGGATGGGGAGAGAATGGGGTGGGGATCGGGTGGGGGCTGACTGGGCGATGTGTGCATGTATGTCTACAAAAGTTTGTATCCCACTATGATGTATGAATACAGTGCACCAATAAAATTTAAAAAAATAAAATAAAAATAAAGGTGGGAGGAATCAGTGGGGAGATATCTTGCTTTTCATGAACATTCTCCAAGCCCCTTCAACCTAGCCGCGCCTGTCATAGACTTGAAAGGCCGATATAAACTCAGCATTCCCCAGTAGAACAGCTTCTAGAACTTGTTTCCCTTGCTAAGAGGTCATTTCTGTGTAGAATGCCTTGAGTATGAAACCACGAGGAAATTAACGACTGATCACAGACAGCTTGGGCCAGGTCTGCGGGCTGCTTCCTTCCCACCGTGCTTCTCTGGATCCACTTTCGGCAGCCCTATGACTGCATAGCCAAAACTGGCACTGTGGCTCTCCAGCTGGGGACAGTGGTACCCGAGGGGCGAGGCAGGACAAGGGTAACTCATTGGGGAAGCCAGAGCCAGGGTCGCTTTCTCATGTTCCTGCAGGCAATGAGAAAATCCTTCCTATAGAGAAAAAGGCCTCTCTCTGCTCACTCCCTCCTTCCTTTTTTCTTCTTTTACCTAAAGGCCAGAGATTCTCTCACTGGCTTTTTATTTCTCAGCATCCGTCCTTCCCGCAAGAAGCACTGAACTGCAGAGGCCTCCCAGTATGGGAAAGGACCAAAAGCAGAAATATGGGAGATGACCGGAAGCGGATGTATTGGGATGAACGGAAACAGAATTGTGGGTAAGGGTACCGGAAACAGAATTGTAACCGGAACCGGAAATGCCTTGTGTGTCCTGGTCTCTCTAGACTTTAGTGTGCGAATATAGAAAGACAGGAGCAGTGGCTTCATTATTGGGAATAAATGAGGTGAAAGTGTCTGTTGAGAGTCCTAGAGAAGCATGAGAAATAATCACCAGAGAAGATTAAAGTCGTCTTTTAATCATCATGACTCTTCAATAAGGACCAGCTTTAAAGAACACAGTGGGAGCCCAAAGATCTCAACATAACTCACTCAGTCAGATGTAATTAAAAATAATTAGAGAACAGCATTTGTCTTACAGAAGATCCAAAAACTGGGAGCTTTTTGAATAGACTTTGGAGAAAGGTTCCCAGCCCCGAGCACTCTAGCAAGCTTCCGTGGCAACTAACTTCATTCCCATTCAGCTGTGTCCAGCTGTGCAGCCGCAGTAAATAGCTTCACCTTTCTACGCCTGGTTCCCCATCTGTAAAATAAGGACAAGAATATCATCTTGGGAATGTCACGAAGTGATGGCATTATGTGTGGTAAACTTATGTGAAAACACTTCGAATAATATCTGCTTTGGTTGGTCCTTATTTATTTCACAAAATGCTGAGGCACCGATTGATGAAATCACTTATTGGTTTCTTTTCTTTTGGAACAAAATGAAATTTTATTTTAAAATAAAATTTTAGAATGTGTGCCTATAATCCCAGTCCTGGGGAGGCTGAGACAGAAGGATCATAGGTTGGAGGCCAATTTAGTGAAACCCCGTTTAAAAATAAAATTAAAAAGTCTGAGGTATAGCTCAGAGGTAGAATGCTCTTGGGCTCAACCCTCAGTATAAAAAAAAAGAAAAAAATATCTCCAACCTGCCTACAGGTGTTCAACACATACCTGTGGTGAAGAGCAGAGAACAGGAAGTAATCTCACTTCCTCCTGCAGAAGCCTCACCAGCCATGCCCCCACATGCTCACTCCTCTTTAGCAACCAGCCCCATCTTTCTGTCCCTGACGTGCTCTGAAGGGACTCCAGCCTCAGTGTAAACAGAGCTTGACCCATTCTGAGCCCCTGAGTTGGGAGATTTTGAAGACTGGATGGGAGTTGGTAGTTCCAAGATGTTCTTTGCTTTGCTCTTCCAAGCTCAGCCCTTTTCTTCTCTGGAGTCTAAAGGCACATGGATGGAGTAGATGCTTCCTTCTGCCTTCAAACAAACTTAAATTTCTGCAAACAAATCTAAATTTCCAGTTCTTAATCATCAGAAAAACAATTGCGGGAGGAAAATGGTTTGGGTTCGTTTTGTGTTACTGGCTGCAGGGCTGGAACAGGACATAGAGCCAGAGCCAGATGCTCCATTTGTTGACATTATTCATCTTTCCTTCTGTCCCACCAGAGAACTAGCTGGAGGAAGAAAAGGGAGGGAGGGACGGGGGCAGAGATATTTAGAACAGTATAAAATTTTTTCTATTAGAATAATTATCCTTAGAAAACTCTTGCAAGTATAGTCCTCCTTGTTTCTTACCAGTCTTTTGAGATATAGAAATCCATTGATAATAATTTTGGCTGTTAACACAGGAGTCCAAAATAGCAGTAACAGAGTTGACTTTCCTCCTGAGTAAGAGTCCAGGCTCATGCAGCCAAGGGTCATTGCCAAGGCAACCATCTTCACATTCCAGCCAGTGGCGAGTAGCTGGACCCAATCTGAAGGCTGTACATGACCTAGGCAGGCACCTCATTGGCCACATCCCACAAAATGCAGCGTGGAGGTCACTGGCATCCAGAGATCACTCAACCTGAGTGCTGAGGGAAGAGAGTGCCATAGGCCACTCAGACTTTCATATGCCCTTTGTGAGTGACCGCCATCTTCCCCTGTCCCATTTCTTCTTCTTCTCCTTCTCTATCTTGCCTTTCTGGCTTACCTTTGGATTATCACCCTGATCTTTATTCCACTCCACCTTGAACTCCAACTGGCCACACATCATCTCTTCCTACTTCTTTATTGTCATGTTCCAGGTAAGGAAAAAGGGAAGTGGGCACCACCTGCGGGTTCATTCTTGTGCATAGCTCATCTCACTCCTAACAACTTCCCCAGCTCTTACTGCCCATTCTCCTTGGGCAATGCGCCCTCCCCACAGCATCAGAAGCTGGGCGGTAGGGCCCAGGCTATCTGATTTGCCATCTGAACAAACCACTTTAATGACGTTGTGGATGGCTACTGTCGTCTAACTTGGGAATCTCCCATGTGAGGATTAGAGGATTCTTTGAGCCTTGATTCGTGGCTGAGATGCCTAGATACTTCCCAAAGCATTTTCCACACATGAAACTCCTGATAAATTGGTATTTTGTGTGGAACCGTGACTTGTTAAATAACCATACGTCATCAGAGCTGAGATCTGTGGGTACAAGATGATCCCTGGCACTTGGTAAACAGGTCCTAACAGTGAAGGAAGACTAAATTTGGAGTGGAAGAACTTGGGCATCTGGCTCCCACGTTCTGCGGATTTTAAGAAGTTCTGCATACGATCATTTCTCCTTTCTTTGTAATAGGAGCAACCCAACCCACTGTGGGAAATAAGATTGAAAATGAGCAAATATATGAAAAGTGTGTTTCATTTTTGTTAGACAAATTCATTTTTCAAATTTACAATTATAAACTTTACAAACGAATGCTGTAAAAATCATCTAAAAATCAAATCAATCCAAGACATTTCAGTCCAATTTTTCCCACTAAAAATTATGCATGTAAATTTTTATATTCTTAATGAGTTCCTATTATAAATACTGTGGTTAGTATGGAGCTATTTATTTTAACTGTTATGTAAATATTTTTTATTTCAACAAATCATAATGTACCCATTATAAAATATTTTATTGTAGCGATAAGGCCATAATATATTTAAACAGTATTTTATATTTGGACATTGTTTTACCATTATTAAATAATGCTGCAGTGAATATTCTTACATGTATATCTTCATATACTTTCCTTATTATTTTAAAACAACTTAATGCATAATTCTTCTATGAAGATTGCACAGGTCCCTTATGATCAGATCTACTTCAGAATTCATATTTTACAAAGATAATAAAATCATATGCTATGCATTAAAATATTCCCTATGGACTGTGTATGGGAGGAAAAGGAATTTAACAGTTAGTTATGTTTGGTAAAAGTAAATAGATTGTAAATAGTCTTCCTACAAAAAAATATTCTTGCTACAAAATTAGTTCTTATTATAGAATAATATTTTCTATGCTCAGAACACCTTAGGTTTTAGAATTGCAGAAATGGAATAATTTTTCTAGCTAAACTACATATTTATGTCTAGTAAAATTGAACTCTTTTCATTTCTTCTTTACTTTTTATAACTTGCTTTATAAATTACCTGCCTTAACCTATCTTTGATAAGTGTCTTGGTAATTTTTTTACTGATGTTTAAGAGCTTTTCTCATATTAGTAAAATATTTTGCCATATATTTCACAACTGTGTCTCCTGGCTTCCTCTTTTAATACTTTATTAATATTTATTGCACATAAGTGTGTACGTAAAATAGTGAAGACATTATTTTGTTTGTGGAGCTGGTCTGAAGAATTATATCTGAGAAGTCCTTTCTAATTCCAAAATGCAATCATTAATCTACATTATCCAACATTTGCAGTGGTTTAGTGGATTTATCTCTACATTATCTTCCATCTCTCTGATTTTATTTTGATGTTAGTTTTAATGTGGGTTTTAGTCAATGGACACAGTCCTACTTGTTAATCAATTCTTTTTTTCTCACTGGCTTTAAATGCACTTTTCATTACATACAAAATGTTTATGTATATTTGGATTGGCTTCAGAACGCTCTATTTCATTCTGGTGATCTGGCCACTTCTGCTGCTGCCAGGACTGCACTATTTCCATTACTACGTGCTTGCTTGTTTTAATATCCATTAGAGGGAAGTGAGAAAAAGAGATGGAGAGGTGGAGGACAGGGGATTTTAGGGCTAGGAAAATACCCTGTATGATACTGTAATATTATACATATATGCAGATATATGCCATTATATACATTCGTTAAAACATAGACTGTGTAACACCAAGAATGGACCTTAATGCAAAGGATGGTCTCTGGGTTATAACGATGTGTCACTGTAAGTCACCAGCTGTAACAAACGTACCACACTAGTGGGGATGTTGATAACAGAGGAAGCTATGTGTGCGTGTGGGTGGGGTACACTGGAGCCCTCTGCATTCCGTCCTCAGCTTTGTTGTGAGCCTCTAATTTCTCTAAAAAGTAAAAGCTCTTAAGCAAAACAAAAGAAAAAGTAGACAATAGGGCTGGAATCACAGAGCATTTATGCAAGGAAGGAATACGAAAAGACAAGTGGAAAATCACAATAGATTACAATTTAGCAAGTATTGTGATATTACAGGGTTTCATAGAACAGCGTTTCTCAAACTGTGGTGAAGGACCTATTTATTTATTTATTTATCTGTTTTTAACTTACTTTTCCTGGTGCACTGTAGTCTCACATCATAACGTAGTTCAGAGCGATGGGGATATACATGCACACGGCACGTGGTGAGCTGCCCCTCGCTTCCTCCCCCTTTTGCACAAATGATTTTGAGATGGGCATTGGTAACTTCACATATGTACATAAATTCAGTGGAAATATTTCCTTCACTGACTCTCCCTCTCTTTTCACGCTCCATTGCTTCACTTGGGTTTCAAAGGACCAGTCTTTTAAAATTCACTACCCACCATCTCTTAGGGTTACCAACCTCTTTGTTATTCTTGTCATCCAAAAGCAATTCGTGATGGACTCCCCGCGGGTTAGTTGTGAGGTGCCATTAATCCGCAATGGGTTTCTTGTTAAAATGTTAAATTCCCACCTTACACTCTGGAGAATAACGCAACTTCAGTTATAAAACGTCACGGTGCTGTCTTAGGAGATTGTTGTCGTACAAGAATCAACTGGAGTGCATTTCAAACCGTGTCTCTAGCCACAGATAATCTCAGTAGCTCACTACCAGTTCACCAAGTAAAGTAGAAGCATGACATTTGGAAGAGAGAGATGTTTCATAACTGTGTCCTCTTTTTAAAACATGTTTTCTTCAAAGAAGCAAGGGTTTTAATTTATTCACTTTTTGTAAGTATGGTAGATGTAGAAAAGGCTCCCTGTAGGGTGTGAGTAGCAGCTGGCTAGGCTCACTCCCTTGCTAAATGCCTGGCTACTGAATTTAAGCCTGGTATATTGTTTAAAAATCAGCAAAACTAGTGCAAGTCGCACACATTAAATGTGAGCAGGCCAGAGACTGCCCCGTGGCTGAGTAAAGTCTCTCTGTGTGAGAAGCAGCGATGTAGGAGCAAATCCGACTGTCCCTTCAACTCGGGTTCCCAGCTGAGGGCTCTCTACCCCAGCACGAGCTGGCACCGCGGAGAGATGGCTGGCCCGCGGCTCCTAAACCCACTCCTGCCACGAGCTAGGCAGGTAGCTCGGACCACTTGCCTTCCTTTGTCTGAGCTCGCATCTCTCATCTGTTATGTGAGCGGCCAGACCAGATGAAAGGGCTCTTTCAGTTTTCAAAATGGCAAAAGGGAGAAGAAGAGACGCACAGAGACGGCATCCCCTGACTGACTTATTCATTCATCCATTATAGTCCATTCGGCCCCTTATTTGAATAAGTGTCTTGTTCAAAAGGCATTTCCTGTGAGCCTATCATATGTCCATTTCTATGCTACTCATGGCCCCTAAATGAGAAGGGACCATGGGAAAGAGCAAAACAGACTCCTCCAACCCAACAGGTTCTCTTCTCATTGGGGACTTAGAACTCACCAAGCCTGCAGGAGTGTCAAGAGATAGTGAGGGGTGGAGCGGAGGAGATTCCTGGCATTGCCACGTTTAATACATTAGTTTAGATACACTTTCTCAGGCTCTTGCACTACTGGTTTATCTCTTGGGGGTGGGAGAGAGGGCTGAGCATTGTGGGCTGTTCAGCAGTAAGTCTGGCCTTAACAAAGTAGGGGCCCGTAGCACCTTCTACCCACTGTTTGTGACAATCAAAAGTAAGCCAGATGTGGCAGAGCACACCTGTAATTCCAGTACACGGGAGGCTAAGGCAGGAGGATCGCAGGTTCGCAGCCAGCCTCAGCTACTTAGCAAGGCCCTCCACGACTTAGTGAGATCTTGTTTAGAAATAATAAAATAGGACTGGGGTTGTAGCTCAGAGGTAGAATGCCCCTGAGTTCAATCTCAATACCACAGGGAAGAAGGAGAAGGAGGAGAAGGAGAAGGAGAAGGAGAAGGAGAAGGAGAAGGAGAAGGAGAGGAGGATGAGGGGAGGAAGGGGGGGGATGTCTTCAGACTTGGCCAAATGTCTCCCCAGGGCAATCTCTCCTTGGCTGAGAAGCACTGACTTAGAGCCACAGCCAGGCATTGGGTTGAACGTGAGCGATGAGGAGGAAGATTTGGGCCTGGCCTTGCAGAGTTTACTCCAGTGCAGCTGCTCTGACTACAATGGGCGTCAGAATCACCTGCAGGCCTGGCCAAAGCTTTGACTGCTGAGGCTTACCCCACACTTTCTCATTCAGCATGGCTGAGAGGGCAGGAGGGTTTGCGTTTCTAAAGAGTTCCAGGGAATGCTGAAAAGCCACCGGTCACAGGGACCACGCTTCGAGAGCCACTGTGCCAGTAGATCTGTCTTGCCTGGGAAGAGGAGCCCACTAGAGCTGCAGCTGGGAATACAGTCATACTAATTCATACGTTTTAGATCCAGAAATTTAGTCCCCAAAGGACTAAATTTGCTTAGGAGTACCTAGTCATGGGACTAGCGAACCCGTGGCCAATCGGAAATGTCACAGGAAGAAAAAAGAAGCAAAGTCACATAAGCTGAAATAATAACAAAGCTGGGTGATCGGTTTTGTAAACGGATGTCGGCCTCCTGCTGAATTAACAGATTCATGGTTAGTAAATGGGCAAGTCTAGGAATCTAGTCATTACCTCATTTGACTGTTCCCATGGGTTCTAAATTCCAAATCGCCACAAACAAGTTTTTACAACCTACTTATTTAAGCATGGGGACATTTTTGTCAAGATGGGGCTGCCTTACAGAGACCTAAGCACACACACCTGCCCACTGTGTCAGTCTCTCTTCTTTGCCCTTCTCCCTGAGCAGCCTGTTTCTGCATCTTAGAGTCCTTCCTGTAACGGCACTGACTCACACCACCACTGCCTGTCCTGGCCAGCTTGTGGAGGTTTCCACGAATGGGACTCTGTACAAAACTGTCATCTTGTCTAAGGACAGAAGACGCTGATTTCCGCTTGCTGTGGTGATACTAGTAAATACTGTATTTTCTTTGAAAAGTTTTACACGCCCTCGGGAGGAAGTGGGGTGTGGTGTTAAGGTGGCACTGTGAGGACAGGGGTGTTTTTGCTATGGTGTACCCAGACGTGACAGCTCAGTAGATCATTTCTTGTCCCGTCTCCAACACCAAGTCCATGTAAACTGGCCACGAGGTGCTGATTATAAGATAAAGAAACAAGAAAGTAGAGCACAGGGCTTCAAAGCTTCTTCCTGGATCCCTTCTAGCAAGAGAGGCTTACCCCCATCCTGAGGTCCCACGGCACAGTTTATCTACAACAAGGACCAGGTCGCATCTCCCTACTCAGGGCAAAGCTTGATGACACGGTTGCTTATTACAAAACAGCAAAAGGTCAATGTGTGTGAGCGACTTCATCTACTTGGCCAATAGTTTAGGACTGTGTGGAACCATGCCAGACAATCCACGGGGCAAGCTACCACCATATTTTCATTAGGAAGTCTTTACTTGGTCAATTCAGTCTCCAGTTGGGTTGGCTTTTAGAGCATAACAGCGTCATTTACACACCTGAGTGCCTCCGTGCGTTAGCGCATCCTGGGTCTCTGTGCACAGCTGTTCACTTCTAAGCAAAAGTTAAAAGATGATGAGGCCTTGGGCCCAGGGACTTCAGCTACACCTCCCCAGTCAGGTGCCCTCTGACCAGAGTTCCCGGGGCCCAGACCTGCCACTCCGGTTTTATACGCAGTGCTTTTCCACACTGAGCACCCACCCACATGATGGGAAGAAGAGTTATCCTAGTAAGTTAGAAAGATGCAAAGTACCTGATGTACTAAGTTAGAGCTCCCGGATTGATGAGATAATAGTCACAGAGAAGATCATCTTTTCCAAGCAAATTTTCACCTAAATGACAGAGCCATAAATTAAATTTGCTCCTATGCAAGGCAACATCGTAATGCTCACCATCCCAGGGGACTGTGGAAATCCAAGTCTTCTCTGAGATCTCCCAGATTTGAAGGGTGCTTTTATCCCCTGGAGAATCCTTTCTCCATCTCCCCCACGTTCCTTCACCATAACACCAAATCAGCCTAGATGTGAAGCTCAGCCCAGCACCAATCCCCACAACAAAAACCTGCTCATTCCATTGTTTTGCCTAATTAAGTATATAATAACTCTTTGGATAGGCATAACATACAATCTATAGGTCCTAGATAAATAACTGGGTTCCAGTTTAATTGACAGCATTCTGTTTCAAAATAAAATAAGAATAAGGCTGGGGGGTGTAGTTCAGAGACAGAACTCCCCACCACCACTGGGTTCAATTCCCAGCACTACTACTACTAGTAGTAATAATTACAATAATAATAACAACAACAATACTGCTACCAATAATAATACCACCAGTAGGTAAATATTTTATCCTTATATTACAGATGGGTAAATTTAAGGCCATTGATGTTGAGTATATATACCCATGGTCCAAAGACACAGGTTTGCAGGTGCTTAAAATTTACAGGATTCCACCCCAAAACAGCTGCCATGAGAGAGCCGAGGTGCTGAAGCAAGGAGTTGGAAGAGAAAAAGAATCAAACCTCTGCCCCCAGCACTTAGGTTTATACACGCAGGCGGTAGAGTCCCTCCAAATGGCACTCCGTGTCCTCGGGTTCATGCTCCCTCAAGAAGACCACGCTGAGAGATGGTCTTCTGCCTACAGATCTGGGGAACAAGAAGTCAGTGAGAATTTTCTTTTTTCCTGCCCAGAGATGAAAAGCAAGAGTGTCCGGAGCGTACGGTTGTACTTCTTCCCTTTTTACTTTTGACATCTGAAACAATCAAGGCAACCGTCAGGTGATTTGTTTATCACTGTGTATTGTAAGGGTTATTTTTAAATTTTATTGTTGGTCTATATGTATTCACTTTTCAGAATATATTTTTGGATGAGGCTAATATTTAACCTAATTTGGCTTTTTTCATACTTTTACTGATGCATTAGCACCTCCCATCATTTATATAGTTCAAAGAGATAGAGGCAGACATGCACGGCCCTCAGTGGGCTCCCCCGGCTCCCCTTCCACATGTATGACATTGAGGTTGGCACACACATGTGCCTACTGTCAGTGGAAGTAATTATCTTTTTATGTAAAACCTGGTAAACACTACCCAACTATTTGATATTTTTCACTATTATATTATCTTTTTTAGGCGTACATGACAAAGTTATTTTTAACAGTAATGCTTCTTTTTTTTATTTCTTGTAGTACTGAAGAATGAACCCAGGAACATTCTGAACAACACCCCTAGCCCTTCTTTTTTATTGACTTATTTATTTTTATTTTAAATTTTGAAACAGTCTTACTAAGTTACAATAGGACATTTTATACAGCAATTATCTTAAGATGCTTTTCATTTTAAAATTTTTTATTGGTGCATTGTAAGAGGAACATGATAGGAAGGAGAAGCCATAGATGAGCAAACAAGGTGACCTAACAGAGGGGGTAGAGGGAAGTTCCCTAAGTACATGATGTATATTCACAAACATTTCGAAGTCAGTCATTAAGACAAATGTGAAGCCAGGTGTGGTGGCACATGCTTGTAATCCCAGCATTTGGGAGGCTACTTAGTGAGGCACTCTGCAACTTAGTGAGATCCTGTTTCAAAATAAAGAATAAAAACATAGGGCAGGAAGTGTAGCTCGGAGGTCAAAGGCCCCTGAGTTCCATCCCCAGACCCGGAAAAAAAAAAAAGACAAATATAAAAAGGAGGGAGGGAGTTAGAATTGGGGAAAGGCTTAAGGTGTCTTTCTGTCTCCTAGAGAAATGTAAACGCCATGGAGTTGCTTCATTTGCCAGAATTTTTCTGAGCTGATGTTTATCCGGTTTGGCCAAGCAGATGCAATCAAAACCCATAAAATGCTTTATTTCTCTTTCTCAAGTTTACTACTGATCACTCTGTGTCCTCTCTTCTACATGTCAGAGTTTTAATACAGATGATAATTATCGTTATTTTCTCTCTCTCCTGCCTCGGAGACAACTCTAACTAAATGATAACAATGAAAATGGTGTCCTTTAAAGAAAATGGTGTCCTTTTTTATATAAAAAGTATGATTAGCTAGGCATGGTGGTGCACACTTGTAAACCCAGGAGAATCTTGGTTCAGGGCCAGCCTCAGTTACTTAGTGAGGCTCTTTATAACTTCGTGAGATTGCATTTCAAAATAAAGAATAAAAAAAGTAAAACAGGCCCGGGGGAATAGCTTGGAGGTAGAATCCCCTGGCTTTCATCCCCAGTACTACAAAAAAGTATGATTGATAGAAGCCAGGTGTGGTGGCACAGACTATAATACCAGTATCTGGGAGGCTGAGACAGGAGGATAGCAGGTTTGAATCCAGCCTCAGCAATGTAGTGAGACTCTCACAACCTACCGAGATCCTATTTCAAAACAAAAAATAAAAAAAGGACTTGAGATTGTAGCTCAGAGGCATAATGCCCTGAGTTAAATCCCAAGTGCCACAAAAAAGGAGGGGGGAAAAAAAAGAAGTATGCTCATTCCTATTTCCTTTGCCCCAGAGGGAGAGAATGCTGGGTATTATCTTTTCCAGCTTATGAGAGTATATAGCACTTCTATCGCTTTCTAGTTCTATGGAGTTTGTCCCCGTCAGGTCCAGGTATGTGGACAATTTGGCGTCACTATGAAAGCATTTTGGGGATTTGACTTGCAGAGGGTGAGTCAGCGTAGGTAAGCAGGTGAGTCAATGCACCGTGAGTCAGGAGACCAGAATTCTCAGCTCAGCTCAACTGCTGTGACCTAAGATGCACTGCTAAGCAATTATCATCTATCATGTGCCTGCATGGAAGCCAGAGACAAATGAGATCACACTTAAAGGTGAACACGTTGAACTCATGAGAGAAAAGATTCTTTGTAAATTTCAAGTGCATGTTATGCTATTTTGCAGCTGGAATAGCAAAACCACAGGAGATTAGAGAGCATACCTGATATTCCATCATGATAAGAGCCCACACCTGGGTGACTGTATTTGAGGGCAGTAAGGACCATAGAGGAGATAGATGTAGGGTTTTGCAGGAGCTCGGTAGCAGAGCACAGAGCAAGGTCACATAATTCAGCCCCGTGTGCCCTTAAAAGACTATTTCCACTCTTCTCCTACCTATGTGGTGCATATCAATAAAAAGGAAAGGCCGTTAGAAAATATATCAGAGTTATAATACTAATAACTAACATTTATGGAGAGGTTACGATGCGCCAGCCCCGTTCTAAGCATATTATGTGCGTTTTCCCATTTAATTCTCATAGCCCTCTGAGACTCACAGTAATAATAGCAGCACTTTCCAAATGAGAAAACCCGCTGAGAGAGGTTAAATGACTCCAGCAGCTGAGTTCACCCGGGCATCGATCTTCTGCCTGGAACATGTGCCGGGAGGTTTCTTTGCTGCTGACTTCCTCTACAACTGTCGGTTGCTTAGTTTAATCATTGCATATCCTTGCAGGTAAAACTCGTGCATGAGATTAAGAGATGATGTAAAAATGTTGCTTCTGAAAACAAGCTCCCTTAGCAAAAATGCTTTGAACCTCTATCACGTGTCAGACAGGGGCATTCGCTCCGAAGACACAGAGATGATCAACTAACTTGTGGTCGTTACTCTAGGAACCCACTAACTTGTGAAGGGAGAGAAATGTGACTGCAATAAAGCATGCTAATCTAATAAGGCATTCTAGGAAAGTATGACAGTATAGGCACAGACACTCTTTCCCCATCCCACAAGGTGACTGAATTTATTTTTTTAAATGTGATAGTAAAGGAAATTCTTCTCTTGTCTCAGGAACAGGGAAGTTAGGTGCCCATCAACATTCGATCAGAGGAGTTTCTACCAAGCATATTGGAGATAAAACCAGGCAGACTTCTGTAGTTGGGATACAGTCCCTCTTTGGAGCTTAGAAGGTGTCTCAAGGACACCAGAGGAGAGAGCCTGCTGGGATTCCACAGGGTTCAATAGCGTGCAGTGGACCCGGGGAGCCACAGGATCCTGGAGGACCGAGGGGAGCCCACTGAGATGCACTGGTAGGAAGGGAGATGGAGGTGAATGGAAGAGAGGCTTCCAAGAGGAGGTAGAGACTGAGAAGGAGCTTGAAGGATGAGAGGGGAGAGGGATGAAGAGTTGCAATAGGAAGACATTCCAGGAAGAAGGTGCAACTTGACTACAAGTCTAGTCCTATGAAGCAGCCAGAGAAAGACTGGCAGTGTAAGGTGCTGAAAAGATCAAGTTTCAGCATGGATGTGTCAGGAGATGAGAGTGGCCAAGACTAGACATGGAGAGAGAGAGAGAGAGAGAGAGAGAGAGAGAGAGAGAGAGAGAGAGAGAGACAGACAGACAGACGGAGGGAGGGCGGGAAGGAGGGAGGAGAGAGGAGAGAGGAGAGAGGAGAGAGGGAGAGAGAGAGAGAGAGAGAGAGAGAGAGAGAGAGAGAGAGAGAGAGAGGGAGGAGGGAGGAGGGGGGAGAGAGGAGAGAGGAGAGAGAGGCGGGATCAACGGCTACTGCAGTGTGTCGATTCCCAGTACCATACACATACATACATACATACATACATACATACATACATACATACATACGAAAAAAAGAACGTTAGGCTGTCACAAGACCAGACACTGAGCTGGCGAAATAAAAGAAGAGGAAGTTTGCAAGGGAAAATGGAGTGTTCTGTGTGGTGCCTGGTGGATACTTACAAGGATGGACCTGGAGATGACTAGAGAGAGGTGGAAATGTCCAGGACAGAGATACTATTGCTCAGATGAGATGCAGTAGATGCGGTAGAGGGACCTGGGACCTGGCCCCTGCCTTGATAGAAACAACCCAGCTCATTGGCCATCTCGTTGACATGTTTGTGGCAAAGTGAAACCTCTGTGGATGGAGAGCAGAGGTGAGACTGATGGGAACTTAGAGTCCACCAAAGACAGGTTGGCAAGCCAGTCCTGAGGCATGCTATTTCAGTATGCTATTTCAGCACTTATATTCTTGTATACAAGGAACTCTCCTTTCTATTTTAGCACCCAGTGGAATCTCCCCTCTCCCTCTCATCAGCTCTGAGCCCCCGCAAGGCAGCCTACACAGATATTTTATGTTAATTCCATCCTTGTGTGTGCTTATTACACATCTTCTTGGCTCTTGACAGATATATCCACATACATGCCAATTCTGTCTTCTAAACGTGAAAACTCATGTCAGATCATGTCGCCATAGATAGAGCTTTAGAAAGAGAGACAGTAACTCAGCCATCAGACAGATCAGTGCACTGGGCGAACTGTCTAAAGGCTATGGGTGAGAAAATAGTGTGGGTGAGCCAGGTGATATGCAGTGAATTTGAGTCTGTGTTGCCAGTTAAATAAGAAATCGTTGAGATCTAAGCAAGAGCTTTGGGAAAAGAGAGGGTTTTTCTGCACCTCCTGCCACACTGTGATAAAAACCCTGGTAACCCTAGAGGTTTCCATCTATTTCTGAGAAGGATGAGCGTTGCTGCCCAATTAGGAACCCAACTTGGAAATAGTGGAGTGATAAGTCTCCAAAGGTCAGAGCAGTTGTAACTCAGGCTTTATGAGTCTGCAGTGTGGCTCAGAAGGGGAAGAGTGAAGTCTAAACAGAAGGCGGGCCAGGTGTGGTGGCACACACCTATCATCCCAGTACTTGGAAGCTTGAGACTGGAGGATCACAGGTTCAAGACCAGTCTTAACAACACAGTGAGACTCTCCACAACCTAGTGAGACCCTGTTTCAAAAAATAAATAAATAAAAAGAGCTGTGATGTAGCTCAGAGGTAGAATGCCGCCAAGACTCAAATCAGAATGAGTTACTTACCCTTATTTGTATTAAGAAATCTTTGACAGTCCATACATGGTTTATACTTCTGTAAGCAAAGAGAATTCTTCAGGATTTTCCCCCGCTCTGGAGAAATAGAGATAAATCTGGAAGACCTGACTGGCTCAGAGAAGAAGAGGATCTCAAAAAAGCTCTCTCCTTGAACTTTCATCTGACAGCCTAACACATGCCTAAGAATTCTAACTCCAGAGGGCAGAGGGGGCCCCCGACAGACAAAGCCAGAAGTCATCTAGCTGGTGTTCAACAGGGAGGGGGTGCACAGAAAATGTTTCAGCGACGAAGAATATCTGACAAATCATAGCTACACAGCCATCTCTGAACTCTGTGGGAAATTAAGACTTCATTAATTTCTCTGAAATTAATAGCACCTGTCAGGAGCCCCCAATTTGACTCTCTGTAGATTCAAAAATTATCCAAAGAACATCAGCATTCCAGAGCAATGGAGAACCCTTGAGACTTAGATTAGCTACTACAGGCCCAAGGTTTCCAGTGTGTTACTGATTTTTGCCTCTGTTTCTATTATTCCAAATAGTTTTCTTTCTTCAAACAAAAGTAGGAGAGAGAGAGAGAGAGAGAGAGAGAGAGAGAGAGAGAGAGAGAGAGAGAGAGAGAGAGAGAGAGAGAGAGAGAGAGAGAGAAGAGAAGAGAAGAGAAGAGAAGAGAAGAGAAGAGAAGAGAAGAGAAGAGAAGAGAAGAAGAGGAGAGGAGGGGAGGGGAGGGGAGGGGAGGGGAGGGGAGGGGAGGGGAGGGGAGGGGAGAGAATATGAATGCTCTGTCTTCAATAGCTTTAGCTTACTTAAGAAAATTTAAGAAAATGTGTGAGGCCAGAAAGACTCAAGAGAGAGGAGAGGAAGCAAAAAAATAAATTTTTTCCTAAATACCAAATGGTAGTTTTAGATTAATGGTAACTTGTAGAAAAGCAGGTTAAAAAAAAGTAAAAGTGTTAAGATGAACTGTCAGGGCAAAAGAATATGGGACAGGAGACGAAGAATCCAATTAGATTCCTGGAACCTATCACCAACACTCTGGTAATTTTAACCCAAGTCTCTAGGAAAACACAATTATTACTGCAAATTTTTTTTTGCATTTGTAAAGTACTTTGTTTATCCTTTGACAATAAGGCACTCTTTTACAGTGGTCAATAGTTTAAGTGGTACTTAATGTTGTTTGAAGGCTTATTCCATGTGTGTATGTATGACTGAAGAAAGCAGACCTTTCTGAAAATATTCAGAGTAAATAAGGATCAGCTGTTAAATGCCTAGAGCCAATTCCACTACACACATAAATAGACCGTGTAATAATTTTGCGGTGTCATATTTAGTGTGACCAAAATAGACTTGCTCTTTATAAATTGGTTTTCTGATTGCTGTGTGTGTGCCCTGTTTCTTGGGCATCTACTTGAATAGCAGAAGAAACAAAATGTTGGAAAGCTTTCTCCTCACTCTGGAACTATTAACCATAAGTCCATTAGACTGAGAGGAATTCACTCTTTCATTCATTCTCACTAAGGAGGTTGGGTGCAGAGTGGTCGAGAGTGCCTCTGCCTACGTCAAGTCGGTGTGTGGTTTGGAGTGAGTCCAGGAGTGTACTTTGCAGAAGGGGAGACAAAAGCATTTGTGCAAATGGCTGGTTGACCCAGTTGAGCCTCTGGCTGTCGGTGAAAGAAACTGGAGTTGGGGCAACCAAAATAATAACATCTTTTAGCACCCAAACGGGATTTGTCTTCTGTCCTCTTCCACCAGGGAGCAGCCATGTCCCCATTTCTTCGAATTGGTTTGTCCAACTTTGATGGTGGATCCTGCCAGACTTGTCAAGGTGACGCTGTGAATCCTTACTGTGCCGTGCTGGTCAAAGAGTATGTGGAATCAGGTAAGACCGAGCGCGGGTTCGAGGTGGGAGAGGTGGCGGTAGCTCTGGCTGCAAAGTAAGGCTTGGCAGGAGCTTCAAGGTCATTGTTGCCAAGCAAAGCCAAGGGCTTCCACAAGAACACCCCAAGAACACCCACTGGAGATGAACTCTGAACCAGGACCTTGTGACTCTCTGGTGATTCAAGTTCACTACTTCGCTTTTTTCATATAAAGAATAAAAGAAATTTGGGTGTTGGAAACTGTTGAGGTGTTGATGAGAAAGAACCCATTGAGCCAAAGTGAAATATGTACAACCTATATTGATAAACTGCTTGCTTTAAATGGTGGTAGGTCAGTTAAGACTGTCTAATCTTAATTGATCTTGGATCAACTGTAGCCTTCTTACTGCTTTCCTTAGCTAACAAAAATTAGGAGGAATCTACAATTAGCCATCAGAATTCAAATTTGAGTAATTTGCACTTGACTAAGATCCTTTCTGAATAAAAGAATAATTATGTTCTGTCAAATGTGAATGTTTATAGGCAGTTCCTGGTGGTGTAAAAAAGATGTTAGCTACCCAAGTTTTCTTTGGTGGGATTAGAATGTTGTTAAAGCGGTCCTATAGTGTAGGGGATCTCTCCTGGCCACTTGACCCCCGCTTCTTCATTTTAAGATTCTTGTGGACCAGTCATGGTGGTGCATGCCTTTAATCCCAGCACTGGGGAGGCTGAGACAGGAGGATCACAGGTTTCAGGCCAGTCTCCGCAGCATAGCAAGACCCTGTTTTGAAATAAAAAATAAAAGGGGTTGAGGGTAAAACTCAGACATAGAATGCTCCTGAGTTCAATCCTTAGAACATCAATTACCAAAAAAATAAATTTAAAAAATTGAAAAATTGTGGACTTTCCAAAGGAAAGGCAAGATAAGATGATCTTATTCTAAGACCATCCCAGCCTCACTATATTTTCCTGTTTCCCTATATCCAGACATTTTGTGGAAGAAGAGAAATTCAAAGAGAATTACTTTGCAATAATTATAGAGGTTATCACAATTGATTTACACACACACATGTACACCTACACACACACACACACACACACACACACACACACACGTGTGTTTATGGAGAGTCTAAATGAGATACCTGGAGCTAGAATAGAGAGAGAACCAAGCAAATCAGAAGAGTCCAGAAAGAGGACCTTCCCCATACAGCTTCCGTCCTAACAGGAAGACAGGCAACAAGCTAAAGTGCAATGTGGTAAATAATGATTAAGCCAGGTGTGGGGCGCACACTTGTAATTCCAGTACTTGGGAGGCTGAGACTGGAGGATCCGGGTTTGTGGCCAGCCTCAGCTACTTGGTGAGGCCGTCCACAACTTAATGAGACCTTGTTTCAAAATAAAGAATAAAAAAATAGGGCCAGGAGTGTAGCTCAGAAGTAGAATGCCCATGGGTTCAATTCCCACCACCACCAAAAATAATTAATTAGTTAATTGAATTAAATAAGTGCTGCAAAGAAAATTAAGTACAGTAAAGGGAAGAGAGGAGAACAGGGGACAGATTGGCATATGTTATTTTATGGAGGGCAGTCCTAAAGAGGCCCCATGGGGTGGCATTTGCAGATGTCAAGAACCTCTGGCTGGACGCTTTCAGCTCAGAATTCCGGGGTTCTAAACCCTCCTCTGCTGCTCCCCCACCCAACCAAAGGCATTTTCCCTCTGGCTCCCTTCATCCTCCAAGTCACAGAGAGAACTTCAAAGCACAGGAGACTGTCTGCATGGTCTTGATTTCCCTTTCTACCCAGAGTTCTCTCCTGTTTAAAGTGAGAATGCCACTTGCTTCTAACCTAAAACCTTTCAAATGTCACAGACATCTTTGAAGTGCAAAACGTCTGAGTTTTTCAAAGCTGCTTTGGACTTAATGGGTCTCCCCAGATCCAGTCCTTTGTAACTTCAGGTCTTACTGACATTCACCTCCTGGGAGTCTCTTTATATTCCCCCACCCCACTTCTTTTGGCTTCGCCTTTGAATTTGGTCTAATCAGCCTTATGGATCAAAAAAAACTTGCTAGAAAAGAAGAAAACTCTTTGGGTTTTTTTATTATCATTATTTTGTTTTGTTTTAGTTTGTTTTTTTGTTTTTTTTTTCTTGGGGGTTTAGGGAGCTGCCCCAAAAGGTTAGCCTGTAGAGTTTGAACATTTGAAATTTGGTTCTTGTTTTGGTTGTGTCTGAAGAGAAATTACTCTGAGTACACCTCCTTCAAGTATACCTCCTACAGAAGTTAAACACCTTTGGATCTCTGGGACCTGAGGTTGCATCTTTCATGATGGGTCAAGGAACAGGGACAAACAGGCCACAGGCTGCGAGTCTGTAAGTCTTTGAAAATGGTAACACTCAACTGTGTATAGATTAGGCCCCTGGGTTTCGGTTCTCTTTTGAGGATGTTACAAACCTAGTGGATAGAAATGTAAAAAAAGAAAGAAAGAAAGAAAGAAAGAAAGAAAGAAAGAAAGAAAGAAAGAAAGAAAGAAAGAATTTGCCCTTGGAATTTTGCCCTTCCTCCTGGCATGGCGAGTCATTATAACTGAAAGGAATTCTTTAATGGGGAAACTTCAAGTTCATGCAAGTAAAATGTTACTGTGTTCATTAATATCACGGTTAGCTTCTAAAAAGCCCAAACTATAGTTAAATTTGTAATCAAGCCATAAAACTCTTCCCTTTCATATTTCTTCCCCAACAGTGTCCTGGCTTATCCTTCTCTTGGCCAAGTTTACATAAAAGTTGAAGTTTCAACTCATTTGACTCCTTGTATATCTCTCAAAATAAATATTAATTTAACACCTGCTAAAGGCCTGTTCCACTCAGCCTCGTGCATTGTAGAGAGGGGACCCTCGAGAGCTGGACTGTTTTATGTCCCGGCCTTGAGTGGATTTTTTTCCCTTTTGTTTTATCAACCCCTCGGAATTGCTACATCTGCCACTTTATGGGGCAGAAACAAAGAGAAACAAACATGCAAATACCTGTATTTCTATCCCCCCGCTGCTCTTCCAGCATCCTTTGGCCAGGAAGTGGAGCCATGGAGGAAGGACAGGACAAAACGACTCAGTCCACTAGGAAACACTTTCCCAGCATCCTTGCGGCTTTGGCGGGGGTTTCCTGTACAGAGTTGTCCTGGCCATAGCTCCTGTCCCTACCCATGACCAGGTTCCTCGCCTGCCTTGTCCATAGTCACCTTTACTGGCCACCACTTCTCTGAGTTACCTGTCATGTTTTATTTAGGATGCATGGTGAATGTGAAATACATCTTCACTCAAGAGTTAGAGACGGACCCATGACACACGCCAGCAATCCCAGGGACTTGGGAGGCTGAGGCAGAAGGATCATGTGTTTGCGGCCAGCCTTGAGCAACTTAGGGAGACCCTCTCTCCAAATAAAAAGTAGAGCCAGGCACATTGGTGCATATCTGTAACCCCAGTACTTGAGAGGCTGAGAGAGGAGGATCGCAGGTTCAAGGCCAGCCTTAGCATCTTAGGGAGATCCTCAACAACTTAATGAGACTATGTTTCAGCATAAAAAGGGGGGCTGGGAGTAGAGCTCAAAGGTAGAATGCTCCTGGTTCAATCCCCAGTACCAAGAAATAAATAAAATAAAATAGGGCTAAGGGTCTAACTAATAATAGAACACCTCTGGATTCAATCCTCAGTTATCCTCCCCCAAACACACACACACACACACACACACACACACACACACACACACATACACACATACATACACACAAATTAGAGAAGGAAATAATGGTTCACTCACTCTGTTTTAAAGGTTATTTATTGCCTCTTAATGTATATATCATATGGAAAAGTTTAAATATCCTTTTAAAAGCATATTCATTATAAACTTAAATTATGGCACAGTTTCTTTCAGATAAACGTAGCAGTTTTAGATTGACCATTTTTTTTTACCAGATGTCAGGGAAATTAATGGGCCATATAACCAAGCCTTTATAGGTTAATAAAGGAAGATCTCAAAAGCTTTAAACGTGTTTTATTTAAGTTTATTTTCATCTGGATGTAGTGGCACACTTGAGAGACTGAGACAGAAGTATCTCAGGTTCAAGGCCAGCCTCACAATTTAGTGAAACCCTTTGTGACTTAGTAATATCCTATTTCAAAATAAAATAGGGCTGGGGGTATAGATCAGAGGTAGAATGCCTCTGAGTTCTATCACAGTACCACAATAAGAAAGAAGAGAGAAAGAGAAAGAAAGAAAGAAAGAAAGAAAGAAAGAAAGAAAGAAAGAGAGAAAGGAGTAGAAGAAAAAGATAAAAGACAGACAGAAAGAAAGACAGACAGACAGAAAGAAAGAAAGAAAGAAAGAAAGAAAGAAAGAAAGAAAGAAAGAAAGAAAGAGAGAGAGAGAAAAAGAGAGAGAGAAAGAGAGAGAGAAAGAAAGAAAATTTATTTATTATCCACCTTGGGCTTGTGTGACTCTGTGCATTACCTTGTATCTAGACCATGGGACTGTCTCCTTCTGTCCTAGACTGTTTTGCTTACATTTTATTTTTTGGCTTCACAACAGAATGATATATCTTTGGGAACAGAGGGCCGAGATGCCACTGTTCAGGTGAATTAAGTAATTCCCCAGAACTGGCCAAAGCAGTAATGAGAACATTATCTTTCCGTTTCTAGAAAATGGGCAGATGTACATCCAGAAAAAGCCAACCATGTACCCGCCTTGGGACAGCACTTTCGACGCCCACATCAATAAGGGGAGAGTGATGCAGATCATCGTAAAGGGCAAGAATGTGGACCTCATATCTGAAACAACAGTAGAGCTCTACTCGCTGGCCGAGAGGTGCAGGAAGAACAACGGGAAGACAGAAATATGGGTAAATGCCAGAGCCGTGAGCTCTATTAAAGTGTAAACATCAGGATGCTAGCTGATGGCTAGCTCAGAATTTCTCTGCCATCTTAAAGGCAGGAGGATTACATTGGCTTTGGGTCAGCGGACTCTCTACCACCACTAACTCATTGCTGATTTAATAAGAACCACGATCATTTATTAAGAACAATAAGAAGGTATTGACATATTCAGAGCACTTTGATGAACAGACTTTGGGTCTGGGTCAGCAGACTCTCTACCACCGCTTACTCATTGGTGATTTAATAAGGACCACGATCACTTACTAAGGACAACAGGAAGGTGTTGGCATATTCAGAGCACTTTGACATCTATGTGAGATGAAGAAGGGAGGGACGTTAGGCCATGAAAGACTGGCAAAACTGGTTTGTAACTGTTAAGATATGCACAGAGGGTAAGCTTAGCAAATGCTATGGACACGTACGTCCCGACCACTCTGAACTTTATTATGTTGTGAGACTACAGTGCACCAATAAAAGTATATGTATTTTTAAAAGATAAGCATGGAAATATCACAAATTCCCCTTAATTGGGAAACCTGTTACTTGTCAAAATATACGAATATGAGCGGGGAGAACAAAGACTCATTTCGTGTTTGGTCTTCTTTATCCACACTTTGCCGGTCCCTGGGAACTGTTTTTCAGCCTTAATGAATTCACTTAGTTGACTCTGTGAAAGTAAAGTGCTAAGAAGACTGTCATCCACCATTCGCGTGAGCACCCCAAGTGTTTGCAAAGCGCAAATATTTTTAAAACGTTAAAGGTAAAATATGAAAGCATGAAAATTCTAATGAGGATCTGCTGGAACAGAAAATGGAATAAAATAGATCATTAAAAACTGCTTTCACACAGTCTGAAATCCAGAAAATGCTTTTTATTGTTTACACCAAAGGAGAAAAATCTCACTTTTCTGCTTTTTGCTTCTTATAACTTAGATTTTAAAAATTCACTCAAAAGATTTTCAAGTTACAGATTTCAAGTAGAAAGGACAGTAACCCTAAAACCACATTTTTTTTTATATCAGTTTTGTATTTTTAACCTCGTGGGGGGGAAAAAACAGTACTTTTTAGGAAAGTATGTATTTTAGTTTTTGTCACTAAAGTGATCTTAAAAGACAAATACATGCCAACATTCCCCAGGGGAGCCTTTTTGGTATCTAGCATGCTTTTGTTGTGATTAAGATGCCAGTCTGCCTTCTTCCAGCTCTTCAGATGACAGGCATCTCGGAACAAGAGAATCAAGTAGAATCTGGTTTAGAGTTTAGTTTCTTCTATATGTAATGCTCATTGTCCAAGTAGATTCATGAATTGCTGAGGTGCTGTAGCGAGGGGAAGGCTGTCAACACTGGTGCTGCGCTACTCGGGTGATAACCGGTAGGAATGATCTGAAAAAGAGCAAGGCTTGTTCCTATGATGGAAACCTCCAGCCATCCCCAAAGCAGCCGCTCATGACGCCATTGAGCTCCGGGCTGGCCTCACCTTCTCACTGATGTTTCTCTGTCTCTCTCAACCAGTTGGAGCTCAAGCCTCAAGGACGGATGCTCATGAATGCGAGATACTTCCTGGAAATGAGTGGCAAGTGGCATTTCTGCTTCCTTTTTGTGGGTGAGGAGGGCGTGGCCTTCTGTTCAAATGCAACATATTTTACTTTTGCAAGGATCCAAAAAGGAAAAAAATGAAAAGAAATTAGGAGAAAAGGGAAGGGCACGGACACGGACATTTTATTAAAATTTCCAGTGGTGCTCAGGCATCAACTGAAAATATCTGAGCCAGTTGAACCTAGAATATACAAAAAATAAATATAAACATATCATGAAAATATAAGTAAAAAACATTTACATTTGGCATTTATTTTTAAATTCTGTGAATTCATATGCCTGGTGTTCTTATAGTATTTATTTATTCATTTTGTGGTACTGAGGATTGAACCCAGGACCCAGGGGCATTCTATCTCTGAGCTACACCCCCAGCCCTATTTTATTTCTTTTGTTTTGAAACAAGGTCTCACTAAGTTACAGTGGGCCTCACAAAATTGCTAGCTAAGGTTGCCTTGAGCCTTGTGATCCCCTGTCTCAGCCTCCCAAGTACTGGGATTACAAGAGTGTGCCACCACGCCTAGTTCTGTTTTTATTTTAGCTTCAAAATTTAATGTAATTACAGAAAGCTCTCTTTATGTGATCTTATATGCACACATATTATCTCTATATAATGGTGTTCTGCCTCAAACTATCATACTACAAAATAAGAAATCAAGGCTGGGCGTGATGGCGCACACTTGTAATCCCAGCATTCGGGAGGCTGAGACAGGAGGATCAAGGTTCACGGACAGCCTCAGCTAGTTAGTGAGGTCCTTTGCAACTCAGATCCTGTTTCATAATAAAGAATAAAAAAAATAGGACTGGGAGTGTAGCTCAGAAGTAGAATGCCCCTGGGTTCCATCCCTAGTACTACAAAAAAAAAAAAGGAAAACGACTCAATATTATTTTTATAAAACAAGAGGTAAAGTGCTAACACTTAGTCATCTCACATCCTTTTAAGAACAAGGGAAGGTAAGAAACTGTGTTACTAGAGGACTTGGGGTCCATGTCACACACAGACTTCTGTCACAAGTTAAATTACTAGCACTGCGTGATTGGTGCCTGTGACAGCCTATCAGTGCCGTTTAAATAAACCAAATTCTACCACTTACAAAATCGTACTCGCAGAATGACTATGTGAAGTGATCAATGGTAAATTCATGTTCTTTTTTTCCTAAATTTTTTCCTGCTGAAATGGCTGTCTCCAGGATCATGACTCTCCCTGTATCTTAGCCCGTGGTTCCTTTGACAGTCAAGGGCCACTCCCTTTTGGCTTTCCTGATGTGACAGTATTCAACTTTTCCCCTTCAGCCTTCAGCTGCCTCTTCTTGGTCTCCTTAGCAATTCCTTTCTGAGCTTCTAAAAGCTATGAGTCTACACGGCTCTGTGTCTATTCCACACTGCCACACACAGCTAGCCGTCCCATGTGACCAGGTCTCTCTAAGTTGACCATAGCCACCCAGGGTTAGGAAGAGCATCCCAGATTTCTTAAGAACATTCAGGATAGCAGCTTACCCAGAGCTGCTCAGGAAGCATGTCTGTCTTTATTGGCTGAAAATAAATAAGAGATTAGAATAAATGAAATTATAGCCAGGCATTGCGGGAATATGCTTACAACCCCAGAATTTGGGAGGCTAAGACGGGAAGATCACAGGTTCAAGACCAGCCTCAACAACATAGAGAACCCCTTGCACCTCCCTTGTCTAATATTCTGTTTTCAACCCAACCACTAACAGGACTGGGAAAATCGATAACTTCACAGGGGCATTTACCTTAAGTACAGCTCCAGATCTCTAAGCCTCTGTCATGCCTAACCAGAATATAAATTTATTTATTTATTTATTTATTTATTTATTTATTGCAATACTAGGGATTGAACTGAGGGGCATTCTACCTCCAAACTACACCCCCAGCCCTATTTTTTATTCTTTATTTTGAAACAAGGTCTCACTAAGTTACAGAGGGCCTCACTAAGGAGCTGAGGCTGGCCAAGAACCTATCTCAGTCTCCCAAGTACTGGGATTGCAAGCATACTATCAGCTAATTCTCTCTATTTTTTTTTCCGGTGGTACTGGGGTTCCTGGAAGCCCTTCTACCTCTGAGCTACACTCCCAGACACCTATTTTTAATATTTTTATTTGGAAACAGGGTCTCTTAAGCCAGTGAGGCTGGCTTCGAACCTGCGCGATCCTCCTGTCTCCGCCTCCCAAGGGTGGGGATTACAAGCGTGCGCCACCACGCCCGGCATTAATTCTCTCTGTTTTTGAAATACATTAAGCCCTTCATCCTCACTAAATTTCAAATTTTTGTACGTATATAAGAAATAGTGATCCCAGAATCTAAGCTATTACAGACTCATGATTTTAAGCATCGTAATCACTAACTTTACTATCCTTATTTTAGTGATGATATTTTGTCTTTTTTTTTTTTACTGTTTACCTATGCGGTATTTCCATTCCTGTCTTATCATTTTGTGTTCTCCTGAGATTGACGTAGGGCATCATAGGTATTTTCAGAATTCTCCTACCTTAGATTTTTTTCAGCCTTTTGGGCATCTGGGCATCTGACTAGCGACTACCCAAAGCACCATCGCCAGCATCCAGGAGCTTAGGATGGACCGGGTACATGTGAATTTGATGACTTGATGCAGATGCCTAGAAAGACCCAGAAATACCTAGACATTTTTAAAATTTGCAATGAGCCATTACTTTTCTGCTCCTTTACACACTGGCCAATAGAGACTGGTACATCTGATCAGTGTGGACATCAGGAACCAAAATGGGAACCACTTCCCAAAGTTCTTTTGCCCTTACTCAAAAGACTACGCCAGGCGTGGTGGTGCACACTTGTAATCCTCATCCTTGGGAGGCTGAAACAGAAGGACTGCACAGTTTCGAAGCCAGCCTCAGCTACTTAGTGAGGCTCTCAGCAATTTAGTGAGACCCTGTTTCCAAATAAAATATTTTTAAAAAATAGGTCTGGGAGTATAGTCTGGAGGTAGAAAGCCTCTGGGTTCCACCCCAAGTACCACCAAAAAAAAAAAAAAAAAAAAAAAAAAAACCAGGTCTAAAGTGTTCTGTCACCTTAGAAATTCTGCTCCAAGTTCTATCGGTCACCACGTTTTCCCTCTAGAATTATAGACAGAGACAGACTTGAAAGTTCTGATTTCGGGGGGTAGGGAGGGGTGTTTATTTTGTTGTGGGTTTTTTTTTTTTTTTTTTTGGTGGCACTGGGGATGGAACCAACTTTTCTACCTCCAGGCTACACTCCCAGACCTATTTTATATCTTTTATTTGGAAACAGGGTCTCATAAGCCAGCGCGGCTGGCTTCGAACCAGCGCGATCCTCCTGTCTCTGCCTCCCAAGTGCGGGGATTACAAGCGTGCGCCACCACGCCCGGCTGATTTCTGGTTTTAAAAAGTGAAAAAGGAGCCAGGTGTGGTGGCGCACGCTTGTAATCCCCGCACTTGGGAGGCAGAGACAGGAGGATCACACAGGTTCAAAGCCAGTCTCGCTGGCTTAAGAGACCCTTTTCCCAAATAAAAATATGAAAATAGGTCTGGGAGTGTAGCCCAGAGCTAGAAGGGCTTCCAGGAACCCCAGTATCAACAAAAAAAAAAAAGTGAAAAAGGATGTTTGAGCACAGAGGGCAATGAAGGATAGAACCAACCCCTCAATCTCTTTTCATTTTTCCAGTACCAAACCCTATAATAATTCTATATTATAGAAATAAGGAAGGAAGCCTAGTATTTTACCCACCTTAGTAAGTACCTGGACTCTTCTTAGCATAGAGGCACCATACTTGATCCTTTCTCACCTGCTTCGTCTTCTCCCCACCCACCTGTGACTGCCATCTTGCAGAATTTCACTCTCCCCTATTCTCTCTCTACAGATACAAGGGACATGAATGAATTTGAGGCCGAAGGCTTCTTTGCTTTGCATCACCGCCGGGGAGCCATCAAACAGGCCAAAGTCCACCATGTCAAGTGCCACGAGTTCACCGCCACCTTCTTCCCACAACCCACCTTCTGCTCTGTCTGCCATGAATTTGTCTGGTACAGTAACTTGCCATTTTACTCCAAGCTTGGGGTAGTGCATTTTGTCACGACCTCTTAATCGACCACATGTGTCAAACTGCGCCATGGGGGAGTGTGCGGGAGCACGTACCACGTGAGAGTTGTCAAAGGCCTCACCTGCACCCACAGGGGTGAAAAGGTGTCATTCCCCATGAGATAATGGCGCTGCTGTAGACCCAGGTCCACCAAGGCAAAAGACCCTAAGGGCTTCTGTTTCTGACTAAATGGAAGGCTGTTGGAGGAACGAGGGAAGGACCAGAAGAAAGTGGTATTTTCATTGTAAGCACAGTTTTACAGTTTTCCAGGCAAAACTCCCACTTCAACAGCCCAACTGCTCGAACACTACTATTTGCAACAGGCAGCACTTTTCCTATCGTAACAAATGGTCTAAATGTTTATGAGGCTCGTGGGTGTCTTAACCGCCTCAGAGATCAGTTTAAGCCTCAGTAACCACATAGCAAGGCTACGGTAGAGTGGAGACCTGACTCCTGGCTCTGTTCTCAGCATCTGTGCCTATTAAAAGATGCTCTTCCCTTTGGGCTGCTGCAGAATCTGTTGATGCACAAGGCCCACTTAACTGGGGTATCTGAAGGTCAAACAGATTCTAGTGGGTTTTCATTAGGCTGTTTTTCTCTATCTCCTTAAACTTCCTTTCTAATAATGAACATTACTCAGGAGTGTATCTCAGTGTTGAGCTTTGTTGGTTGCGTGTATTCTCAGACACTCAAAAAGAGGAAATAAAATGAGTTACAGATGTCTTTGTTCATCTACATATGAACAAAGATAATGAAAGACAATGGATGAGTGAGACAATAAATTAAGTGAGATAATGATTTTTTAAGTGTAGGACATGGAAATTTGCTGCTAGGCTTCTGCAGTGCATGTTGGCCAAGCACTGTAATTTCCATGTTTGTGTAGAAGATATAAAAATAAAAAGGAAATGAACGGCTTGTCATTCATTTAATCATCAAAGTTTTAAGAAAGTAGCTCAACATTTAAAACCACTCTTGGAAAATACTATACCAGGGCTACTAAGCAGAGAAAATGTTCTATGCCCTTGAGAAGTCACCTCTAAAATGTTTTTGGTGCTGATGTTGATGTGAGCATCCGCTTAAGCCAGTCGTGTGCTTTATTACAGGGGTTTGAACAAGCAGGGATACCAATGTCGACGTAAGTAAGAAGGATTTCTGTTGGATTGTTGCTGTTCTTTTTTATTGAATTGCTTCTTAACTTCTGAAAATTCTTCAACTGCAATTATTTCTTTTCAGAATGTAATGCAGCCATTCACAAGAAGTGTATTGATAAAGTTATAGCTAAGTGCACAGGGTCTGCAATCAATAGCCGAGAAACCATGGTATGTACGTGTAGAGACTCTTTGTCTGAAAGAATGATTTATTCTGACACTAACTTTTATAGCCCACTAATTCTTTTAGTAATTCCCGAATTTATATCCTTATGCTTACCAATGATGTGGTGTGTGTGTGTGTGTGTGTGTGTGTGTGTGTGTGTGTGTGTGTGTGTGTGTTATAGGTGATTGAACCCCGGGGCATTCTCCCTCCCAGCTACAGCCCAAGATCTATTTTTACTTTTTATTTGGAAACTGAATCTCACTAAGTTTTTGAGAGTCTCACTGAGTTACTGAGGCTGGCTTTGAACCTGCAATTCTCCTGTTTCAGCCTCTCAAGTCCTGGGATTCCAAGCGTGCACCACCATGTCCAGCTATTAATGACCTTTTATAGAAATGTTTCTCTCTTCACCAGTGATTTTTGTTAACTTACAGAAACTAGGAGAACAATAAGAAACACACAGTGAGGAAAAAGTTTCTAGAAAAAATTTTAACAATTTAGAAAAATAATTTTTTTTTAATTTCTAAATTTTAAAATTTAGAAAAATTAAAATAAATGAATATGAAGTTTCCCAAAGCATAGTTTTGATTAGTTATATGAAAACCACCTTTGGAAGTATCAATAGCTAAAACTGACAGTTAAAGAGTAAATAAAGGCAAAAAAAAAACTTATACAATATAGAGATATAAGCCTTTACAAGGCTAATAAGAGGCGGAAAGAGAAAAATCCTTATGTTCAAAAACAAAAAATTATTTCAGAATGAACTTTGAGACATAGTATGAAGACATTAGATTTTCAGCTCACAGAGAAAGAAACTTGAGCTAGAAAGTTGGGCAGTCTGTCTTTACAAAATATTTTGACTGCCTTCCATGTATTTCTAGAAAATCACAAAGTAGAGACATCACTGTTAACCCAATGGCTAACACAACCCCTGGCACATTAAAAAAAAAAGTATTCAAGCAACACCGGGCGTGGTGGCGCACACTTGTAATCCCCGCGCTTGGGAGGCGGAGACAGGAGGATCGATCGTGTAGGTTCGAAACCAGCCGTGCTGGCTTACGAGACCCTGTTTCCAAATTTTTTTAAAAAAGTATAAAATAGGTCTGGGAGTGAGCCCAGAGGTAGAAGGGCTTCCAGGAACCCTAGTATCACCAAAAAAAAAAAAAGTATCCAAGCACTGTTCATTGAGAGGATAAAGGTCTGTGGGGTAATTTATATACTCTGGGAGTATCTCAATTTCTTCTCAATCTTTGAGGCCCTTTGGTGACCCCAAACTTTGATCAGTATTGTCTAACAGCAATAGAATGAGGGCCACATATATAAAATTAAACTTTTAAGTAGGTGCCTTAAATAAAAGAAAAAGCAATAGGTGAAATTGATTTTAATCATGTATTTTATTTGTCCAAATCTGTTTAGATATTATTTTAACATGCAAAAATGAATTATGTATTATTTTAACATGTTTAGATATTATTTTAACACGTTGATATATTATTTTAACAATGCAAAAATCAATGATCTATCTTGCATTACTTTTTTCATACAAAGTCTTCAAATTCCGGTGTAGATTTTACATATGCATCTAGATTCCAGCTCACCTCCCTTTAAGTATCACCACCCCATGGAGCTAATTGGTTTCTGCATTGCAAACACCAGATGTAGACTCTTCATAGGCTTCATATTAGGCAATTTGTGCCTGCGCCCAAGGTCAAAGAGGTCTCCTTTGAATCTCGATCTTGACCTATTAATTATTTATATAGGCATAGTATAAGGTATAAGTTCTGAAAATTATTCTTTTTTCTTGGTTCAAAATGGCTGGAGTAACGGGATGGGGGTTGGATAGGGGCTAACTGGATGATGTGTGCATGCGTGTCTACGCATGTTTTTACCCCATTATGATGTATGAATACAATGCACCAATAAAAAATTTTTAAAAAAAAGAAAATGGCCGGGCGTGGTGGCGCACGCTTGTAACCCCAGCATTTGGGAGGCTGAGACCGGAGGATCGCGGTTCGCGGACAGCCTCAGCTACTAAGTGAGGCCCTCTGCAACTCAGTGAGACCCGGTTTCAAAATAAAAAAATTAAAAAAAAAAACAGGGCAGGGGCTGTAGCTCGGAGGTCGAATGCCCCTGGGTTCCATCCCCAGACCCGCAAAAAAAAAAAAAAAAAAAAAAAGAAAATGGCTGAAGTCAGTGCTGAGTGACTTTTTAAAAATTCTAAGGAGCCATTCTATAAAACCCGGTACTGGTCAATAGAAATGGTTGACACATTAGATCTATCGCTGTGTCTGTGAATAAGGCTTCTTTGTACACACATTCTCAAACTTCTGAAGTGATTAGAAGTCTTACGTAAATAAAACTTTTTATACTGCACAAAATATTTGTATTCCTACTGGGAATCAAACTGTCCATTGGCTGTTGCTCATGCAATAAGTTAAATTAAGAGAATTTAAACTCTGGGAAACTTTTTTTAAAATCCTGCAACCAGCCGGGCGTGGTGGCGCACACTTGTAATCCCCGAGTTTAGGAGGCGGAGACAGGAGGATTGCTCAGGTTCAAAGCCAGCCTCGCCGGCTTAAGAGACCCTGTTTCCAAATAAAAATATAAAATAGGTCTGGGAGTATAGCTGAGAGGTAGAAAGGTTCCATCCCAATACTACCAAAAATAAAATAAAATAAAATAAAATCCTGCAACCTATCTGCATTTGGGAGGCTGAGACAGGGGAATCACAGTTCTTGGACAGCCTCAGCTACTTAGTGAGGCCCTTTGCAACTCAGTGAGACCCTGTTTCAAAAAAAGAATAAAAAAAATAGGGCTGGGGGTGTAGCTCGGAGGTAGAGTGCCCCTGGGTTCTATCCCCAGTACTTCAAAAATTTAAAAAAATGTCCTGCAAACTATGTGCCACTAGCACATCTTCCCACCTCACCTCTCCCCTTGAGTCATCACATTTATTTTGAGGCAGGAAATAGAACGGATGGGCTCTGATTCTGACTGCCAAGCTAAAGGCTAGCTTGGCTCAAGAGCTTTTGTGGACTGAACAAGTTTCTTGCTCTCTCTGTACCTGATTTCACATCTACCCAGGGACCACCATGATAAAGTCTACGTAAAATAGGTATTTTGAGAATTGTATGAGATGTCACAGGTGTCCAAGGTGATGCATGTGATATGCTTGTCCGATGCACCTGCCAGGAACTCTTATCTGCCTCTTATCACCTCCATTCAGTTCAAGAATAATAGATGTGAAAATGCTTTTCACACTGTACTTGCATCCTAACAAAACTGTGGTGATGTTTCTGCTAGAGGAGGCACTTCTAACAATTTCCCAAAGTTAAGCACTGGTTCTGGGCTGAAAGAGAAAATTATTATTTATATTAGAACAGGAAAAATGGTTCCATTTGTTTAAATGGGAACCACATTTCCTTCACTTCCATTTAGATAACCTTCATTCTCTGTTCCCGCAATGGTCACTTGTCTGTGTCGATGCCTCAGACATCAGCAAAAGTCTCCAGGTACTTAACACGTGCAGACGGCAAGCTCAGTCCTGCCCTGGAAGAGCCACCAGCTCTCTACCTTCTAACATAACTGAAAAGTCTGACAAGAAAAATGATGGCTTTTAGAAGGCACATAGGGATCCAGGTGTGGTTGTGCACACCGGTAATCCTAGTACTTGGGAGGGTGAGATAGGAGGATTGCAGGTTCAAGACCAGCCACTGCAACTTAGTGAGACCTTCAGCAACTTAGCAAAACCCTGTTTCAAAACAAAGAAAAAGAAAAAAGAAAGAAAGAAAGAAAGAAAGGAAGAAAGAAAGAAAGAGAAAGATCTAGAAATGCAGCTCAAAGGTAGAATCCCCTTAGGTTCAGACCCCATTACCACCAAAAAAAAAAAGTACATGGAATCATATTCTCATAGTCTACTCTAGTCATGTGACTTATGCTAAACTATTGTCAGGACATGAAATCAAAAGCTGGGACTCAGGGACCCGACCACGGTCACACTTTCTACCTTTCTTTTAGTTCCACAAGGAGAGATTCAAGATTGACATGCCACACAGATTTAAAGTCTACAACTACAAGAGCCCCACCTTTTGCGAGCACTGTGGGACCCTGCTGTGGGGCCTGGCAAGGCAAGGACTCAAGTGTGATGGTGAGTCTGGGGCGGGGGGGTGAGCATGGGTCCCAAATGGGTCCCCAAGGAAGGCAGCGCAGCCTCTTGGAGGGTGGGGAGAGGCTGTGGAGGAGTGACTTCTATACCCAGCCCAATGAGCCCCTTGTCCTGCGTGCCCTCTCTCTGGGGCAGTACACCCTGCTGCTCCTTCGCAATGCCTTCATCTTCATGTCCTCAAAGCTGCACAACAGCTTAAATGCAAGGTCAAGGCTTTTGTTCCTGTGCATGGCCTTATGTTATACCACAAGCTCTGGGGAGAGATGAAGACAACATTTCTCCTCTGGCTGGTCCTTCTGCCACAAGCCCCACATCCCCAGGACCTGACCTGCATCCTTGTGGGTTCTGATTGGCACAATCCTAATCACACCAGGTGTAGCTGAGTGTGTGTGTGTCATCACCCTTCTTCTTCGCACCAGCCAGTAACAGTCTTTCAGTCATCCCATCAAGGAGTGAACCTGCACATCCATTTGCCAAATGCATAGTCCTGGACAGAAGAATTCTGTGACTTAATCCTGAGGGTCTATCAATAAAGCTTTGCTGTGAAACTCCAAGCGCCCAGCAAAAGACCACGCCCAACACTGGCCACCATTTTCCCTTGTCTGAGTCCCTTTGCTTCCAGCTTCTATTCCTTCTTGTTGGAGCTACTTGGACCTGCCCTGAACAAAAGAAAGCAAGGCATTCTTGCTCTAAAACCCCAAGTTGCTAAGGCAATGACCTTTAGAAACTGAGATGCTGTTATGCCAGAATTAGAGGGAAGAGAAAAGAACAATAACAATGTACTCAGCCTTATGGTGGGAGCAAGAAGCAAGAGCAGGGCAGGGTCTGGATTATAGACTTGTAAAAGTGTTTCCTGAACATATAAGCCCCTTTAATTTTCTTTGAAGCCCTATTTTAATTTATGCCACTGGCTGCATATGTCTTCTCTTTTAAGTGCTGGAGGTGGTGGCTGACTGAAAGAGAAAGACCATCTTCTTCTGCCTCCACTTCTCACTCCCCAGTGCCCATGTGCCTGGTGGAGCCCAGAGTGACATCTTAGTGGAGCCAGAAAGGGTTAAGTTTCCAAATCATTCCCCAAGGCAGCCACACATAGTCAAAAGGAACTCTGAGGATTCCTTCTATGCCCCTAAAATACCACTTATGTGCTTTTATCTATCCACATGTGGTGGTGCACACCTGTAATCCCAGTACTTGGGAGGCTAAGACAGGAAGATTCTAGGTTCAAAGTCAGCCTCGGCAATTTGGCAAGGCCCTCTGCAACTTAGTGAGACCCTGTTTCCAAATAAGAAATAAAATCAGGATTAGGCTATAACTTGGAGTAGAATGCCCCTGGATTCAATCCCCAGTATATATATACACACACACACATATATACATATATACATACATATATATACATATATACATATATACATATATACATATATATATTACATACACACACACACACACACACACACACACACATATATATATATATATATGGCTAGGCGAGCATTTTATAGTATATCCTTGAGGGTTCATAGGCAAGCTGGGTACAGTGTCACACACCTATAATCCCAGTATTTGGGAGGTTAACATAGGAGGGTCTCAGGTTTAAGGCCAACCTCAGAAATTTAACAAAAGCCTCAGCAACTTAGCAAAACTCTATTTCAAAATTTAAAAAAATAAAAATTAAAAAAAGAACCAAGACATGATGAAACATACCTAAAATCCCGGTAACTTTGGAGGCTGAGACAGGAGGATTACAGGTTTGTGGTCAGTCAGCCTCAACAATTTAGCAAGGCCCTCCCCAACTTAGGGAGACCCTGTTTCACAAAAAAAAAAAAATAGGGCTGGGGGTTTAACTCAGAGGTAGAACAGCCCTAGGTTCAATCTCCACTACCACAAACTTAATAAAATTAATAAAAATCAATTATAAAGAGTATATAGGTAAGAAGCAACATCCTGGTATCCTCATTGTCTAAAGAGAAACATGAATCATCAGGTCAGGTGTCCTTTCCAGGGAGCCTGAGCACCCGCCGGCCAAGGCAGAGCTGGTCTGAAGCACATGGCGCCTAGGCTTAGAACTTCCCCAAAGATTCCTTGGCATTGTTTCACACCCGCGGGCTCTGCTCTGTTCTATTCCTTTTCCCTAGAATTCTTTCTTTCCATTCTATTCTCTTCCCCCACTCTCTCCTACCACCTCCATTTCAAGTAGCTCCCCCCTCTTCTCTCACCCCTCTCCTCTCCCTCTTTTTCCTTCCCTCCCTTCCCACCCATTTGCTTTCCATTCTTGCCCCCAGTCCCCTCAAAATCTCCTTTATCCTCAACGCTCTTCAGCCCACGTGCCCTCATCCCCGTCTTTGATTCTTCTCATTCTCTTCTCTTCGGTGTCTCTTGTTCTTTGCCTCACTCTATCTTGCCTCCTTATACGTCTTCTTCTTAAGTAGGGCCCCCGTCAGCCTTTGCGCTGTCTCCCCTTTCTCCCCACGATCATTCCCATGAAAATAGTCACCAAAAGGGACTGTTTGCGCTCACAGAGATCCAATTGCCACCTGCTAGGTTAGTAACAAAGACCTAGGACTTTATGGAGGGAGAACGATGACTTTCCTCCTGACCTTGGCCCTCTGGGATGAGCATAGATCTAGCTGCAATTTGTTAAGGAGCAAAATAGAATACCAATTTGACGCGCCCACGCCTTGGCTACCGTCTCACTTTACATTGTAAGGAAGAGTAAGCAAGCGGTGGCTAGGGCCACCCGAGTTATACCTACAAACTGCTAACCAAGCTCAACGCGAGTCATGCTGGAATGCATTCTGAGGCCATCCTGAAAACTATCTTCACTATATTAAAGATTTCTATGATCCAAAGATTTGGATTTTGTGGCTATATCTATGCATATACACCGGGGCTAACGATATGGTTATTTACGTAGAAAATGCTGTATGATTTGTGGTGAACTCACTGAGGAAGTAGGGGGGCTAGTTAAACTCAAGGTGAGGACAGAAAAATGTCATCTAGATATTTTAATAGATGTTGAAGTAATAAGTAATCAAAATGAAAGAAGTTGTATTTGTCAAAACGTGTGTGTGTGTGTGTGTGTGTGTGTGTGTGTGTGTGTATCCAGGGGTGTTCTGCTTCCAAGGTAGACTCCCCAGCCCTATTTTTATCTCTCTTTTTTTTTTTTTTTGAGACAGGATCTCTCTAGGTTTCTGAGAGTCATGCTAAGTTGCTGAGGCTGGTCACAAGCCTGGGATCCTCCTGTCTCAGCCTCCCAAGTCCTGGGATTAGCGGCGTGTGTCTCTACACCCAACTTGAAGCACCTTCTTAATAGCAATCACTGTTTTAAGTTCCTTGCACATGAATTCTAATAATCAAGTGAGATTAAAGTGTGCCTGATTTTATAGATCTTATCACCAAATTCTATTATAACAACTCCTATTTATATGCTTTTGTAGAATTAACTAGCACTTGAAACTAGAGTTTTATCAGCCAGAGTTCATAAAATATTGTGTTACTTTGGGTTTTCTTCATGGTAATGGTAATGTTAAAAAGCAAAATCTGAGTTTTCTAAAAGTAACACATGATGTGATAGTTGTCTTTACACAGACTGATCCACACACTCACACACAAACACACACATACATACACTCACACACAAACACACATACATGCACACACTCACACACACATGCACATATACACATACACATACATAAATACACACACATGCACATAAACACAAACACACACACATGCACATATACACACACATGCACATAACACACACACACACACACACACACACACACACACACACTCCACTAAAAAGGACCCAAGCCGGGCATGGTGGCGCACGCTTGTAATCCCAGCATTTGAGAGACTGAGATAGCAGGATCACAGTTCTTAGGCAACCTCAGCTACTTGGTGAGGCCCTTTGCAACTCAGTGAGACCCTGTTTCAAAATAAAGAATAAAAAATAGGGCTGGGGGTGTAGCTCGAAGATAGAATGCCCCTGCATTCCATCCCCAGTACTGCAAAAAATAAAGGACCCCACAGTTATAGGAAATGGAAGTTAGACCTTTATGGTGCCATTTTTAGGACCCATGAATCAGAATACTCATAGGGCATCAGAGATAGAAGTGTGGATAGATGATTAGTTCAGCATCAGGCATCCTACCTGGACCCTTTTGGAGAGCAGCTGACTCCTCAAGGTCACACCACATCATCTCCTTGTGCAAGCTTTACCTGGCACATGCTCTTGGTCCCTACCAGGGCTGCAGTGTCTCCCGCTTGTCTTTATTTTTCTTTGGAAAATTAAAAATAATGTCATATGACTTACAAAAATGAAAGAGAACAGTGGTCTCTCTTCTCTGAGCTACTTTCTCTATGTCAAAGATGCAAATTTAAGCTGTGAACTTATGGGTTTAGAAATACTTTTTATAAGACCTTGAAATCCACTTTCATGAAACTCTAATAATTACTGGGGTTCTTTACCCTTCCTGTAATCACATGAGACTTGGACAGGCATGTATATAGGAACCTGAAAATTGGGTAATGGCCTCTAACCAAGCTACCTAGTCACTGCTGGTATCCCCATTCAAGATTACAATGACACAGCCCTAAGCTTTCTGTTTATGTGCCACCCGGAGGGTTTTGTGATTTTTCCAAAGCTGAGGTCCTCATGCCTGGGTCCAGCCTCTCTAGGAGCTCTCTGCCATGATTTCCTTTGGCATTTCAAGCAAGCAAAGAGAAACTCTTTGCTCCTGAGCCCAAGAGGGGTGAGGGGCACTTCTCCTGTATCCTCTCTCCCCCGCTCTCTGGCCCTTGTCCAGTCTCCTCCTCCTCAGAGAAACTACCCAATGGCCACCAGTGCCTACCCACTCAATCCTGAGACAAGGAGTACCACAGCCAGACTCGCTGCAAGGAACGACCTAGAGAGGAGGAGGAGAGGGAGCCAGGCAAGGAAACCCATTCCAGGAGGAAAAGAAACCCCAAATAAAATTTCAACAACTTTCCTGCCGCAATGATAAAATTAATAATAATTCGGAAGAGGTCTGTGGGTTGGTTTCTTTTACTTAGACCTTGATGGCTTCTGATGTCAGCCCTAAGCACTGACCTTTCTTCGCCTTGGCTCCTGCATTGGCCACAGGTAGTGTGGGCTTGCAATTTCTGACCAGTTCTCAGAAAGGCATCTTTTGATCAAAGTAAAGATGTTCATGGACCGTAAGAAAATGGTACCCTAAAGATCTTAAAAAGGATGCTGTGCAGGCGTGGACAGGGGAAGAAACAGGAGATAGAAAGAGATGCTTGGTTTTAAGTCCTGTTGCCAGGCTCTTGGGAGGTAAACACAGTTACTTCCTAAATTCCTGTGTTTACGCAGAAAACTGCCCTCTAAGCCCGGTGTGATGGCACACATCTGTAACTTCAGTACTTGGGAGGCTGAGACGGTAGGATAGCCAGTTCGAGGCCAGCCTCAGCAACTTAGCAAGCCCCTCAGCAATGCAGTGAGAACTTTTCCAAAATATAAAGGCCTAGGGATGTAGCTTAGATGTAAAATTCCCTGGGTCCAATTCTTAGTAATGGAAGGAAAGAATGAAAGAAGGAAGAAAGGTAGGAAGGAAGGAAGGAAGGAAGGAAGGAAGGAAGGAAGGAAGGAAGAAAGGAAGGAAGGAAAAAAGAGAGGGAGGGGGAGGGAGGAAGGGGGGAGGGAGGGAGGCCCTATGATGTCCCAAGAGAGCAAGATGGTGAGTAAATGGATCTCAAGACTGACATTTTCTCTCTTGTTGATTATTCTTTGTCTCAAATAAAAGATTTCACTTCAGTAGCCTCGAATGAATATTAGAAATAAAAATAAAATATCTACATTTTTCTGCGAGTGCCCACAAGTCCATTGGCTCCCTACCCACCCTTCTCTCAGTTCTGCTCACAGGAGATGCAGCCATCCTGGATGTCTCCCACCAGCCAGGGGCAGAGCTGTGCCCCACCCACCACCCCCCGCAGCACCAGGTCTCGTGGCTTAGTAACTTGCACCTGTCCTTAGGGTGAGCAGGTGATCGCTGCCCTCTTTCTACACACACACACACACACACACACACACACACACACACACACACACCTCAGTCTCCATCTTAGACACTGAGGCTGCAGCGCAGCCTGGGCTTGTGCCTGGACCGTGGTAAAGCTCCTTACTATCCATCTGGGAAGCTCGCCTCTGCTCCAGACTGGGATAGGAGGACACACTCTTTTAGTCTAGCATCTCACATGACCATCGAGAAGAACCAGTGTAGCTGGGCGGGGTGGTGCATGCTTGCAATCCCAGTACTTCAGAGGCTGAGACAGGAGGACTGCGCAGGTTCAAAGCCAGCCTCAGCTACTTAGTGAGGCTCTCAGTAATTTAGCAAGACCCTGTTTCCAAACAAAAAATAGAAAACAGATCTGGGAGTGTTGCTTGGAGATAGAAAGCCCCTGGGTTCCATCCTCAGTACCACAAGGGGAAAGAAGAAGAAGAAGAAGGAGAAGGAGGAGGAGGAGGAGGAGGAGGAGGAGGAGGAGGAGGAGGAGGAGGAGGAGGAGGAGAAGGAGAAGAAGAGGAAGAGGAAGAGGAAGAGGAAGAAGAAGAAGAAGAAGAAGAAGAAGAAGAAGAAGAAGAAGAAGAAGAAGAAGAAGAAGAAGAAGAAGAAGTCATCAATTTGTTGCCCTGGGCTGTGGTCCATCCTGGATACACACTCACTGTAGACTTTCTTCCCTACCAACGGGCCCTGGTCCTACCCCAAGAGGGAGTCATTTCCCAGCACCGCTGGGCACTTGCCTTCCTGCTCACTCTCCAATCTCTTCCTTTCAGCTTGTGGCATGAACGTCCATCACCGATGCCAGACGAAGGTCGCCAACCTCTGTGGTATAAACCAGAAGCTAATGGCTGAGGCACTGGCTATGATCGAAAGCACCCAGCAGGTAGGGTAGATGTGCATGACGAGGTCCCCACGACCCCGCAGGAGTTTGCAGAACATATTTCTAAGCACTTGCCTCATCCCTAATGTTCATTTTTTTTTTTTGGCGGTACTGGGGGTAGAACCCAGAGGCTTTCTACCTCCGGATTATACTCCCAGACCTATTTTTTAGACTTTATTTGGAAACAGGGTCTCACTATGTTCCGAGAGCCTCACTAAGTAGCTGACCCTGATTCCAGCTAAGAAGTAAAACTGGTTTCGGGATGTAGCTCAGAGGTTGAATCCTCTGGGTCCAATTCCCAGTACCATAGCAAAAAAAGGTGTTTATTTATTCAAAGCATTTTTATTGTGTAGATATTTATAAGATTTAAACTTCTTGGAATGAGCAGAAACACATTTATGAAAGTGATTGAGGATTTATTGCCAGACTTATACCTAAATATTAGGGCTATATAATAAAAAAATACTTATTTATTGGAATCAGCCTCAGAATTTTCTCAGAGCACCAATTCCAGGATAGCTTTTGCCTTGCCATTTACACCTTGACATTGGCTAGATTCCCATATCTAAGAACAAACTCTTTTAAGACTTGGCATTGTAAGCTATTTTCCTGTTGACCTTCTGTTCTGATTTTTCATGGTATGATGTAGAGATTCCAGTTACACCCCTAGAAAAGAATGAAGGAGCTAAGTGCATTCTTCTGGTGCATTAAATAGAGTTTGACAAAATGAGGAGTCCTAAAAGAATGTCAAAGGGAAGATGAGCTTTGGTTGTCCTGTGTCTTTAGGAATCTTAAAGGGCTTTGTCTTCATGGACAGAAGAGTGAACCATCAATGGTGGGCGAATGGGTGGTCTGACTCTCTGTTTGTAAAATAGGCTCGCTCCTTAAGAGATTCAGAACACATCTTCAGAGAAGGTCCAGTGGAAATTGGTTTCCCGTCCTCCACCAAAAGTGAAGCGAAGCCGCCATGCTTACCAGCACCTGGGAAAAGAGGTAGTATCATGGCTGTCCACTGCTGAATCCATGTCAATAAGCAATGTCAAATCAATGTCAATAATCAATCTTGATTCATCTCCACTTTGATTCTTTGGATGTAAGTCCTCGACTTACCTGGTTAGATAGGGGTTCTTTTTCTATGTAGAAATCCAAGACCTAGGCACAAACCAAGATGTTTCCACTTCTTAGAAGCAAAACCAAAATACAGCTTACAGGCTACCTTTGTGAGGGGGAAGGTTACTTCCTATTACTGTTAAATTATTTTACATACATAGAATCTATCAGAAAGCAAGATGAAGGGAATGTGACAAAAGATGTTCTTAATTTGAATCTTGAAGACTTTTCTGGAAAATTTAAGCACAAAAAGGAGAAGAATATCCAGGCCCCGAAACTTTAACATTTATGTCAATCTGGAAGTTTCTCTAGCCTGCTGTTCAAAGGCAGTTTGTGAGAGGACACAACCACATGATTTCAGGACCAAATAGTTCTAGCAGACATTATAAAATAAGTTCCTTGGACTTAAAGGAGAATAAAAAAGTATATTTCAGAACATAAGTAGCCAGACATGGCAACACACACCTGTAATCCCAGTACTTGGGAAGCTGAGACAGGAGAATTGCAGGTTCAAGGACAGCCTCAGCAATTTACAGAGCCTCTCAGCAACTAGCAAGATGTTATTTCAGAATAAAAAGGGCTGAGGTGTAGTTAAAAGGTAGAAATCCCCTGGGTTCAATCACCAGTGTAATAAATTAATAAATGAATGTAATGTTATAAAAGAAACTGGGTGAAATTTTTCTATGCCTCTTCTGATATTGGGCAGGGACTAAATTTACATACAAACTTTTGGTGTCCGGGGGAAAGTACTGGGGGTTGAACCTAGGGTTTCAGACATGCTGGACAAGTGCTCTGCCTCAGCTACATCCCCAGCCCATGATATACAAATTTTCAAAGCAAATTTGAATCAATTTAGGAAGGATCTCTCAGCAGTGAAGTAGACCACATCTCAGTGGTGATCAATACAGGCACCACCTTAACTTTAAGACTGCAGTGACTAATGCAGACTGAATCTTTAACAATCCGCTAGGTCTCCTCCCCTCTCCATGCATTGTGCCTGTGAGCCATGCAAACAACTGAGAGTCATTGTTTTCAAATTCAGCTGAAATTTCCATTTGCCCATGATCTGACATTATTAGATGCACTTGTTCACTTTGCATATGTGGTCTTTATCGATTTGAATGGGTTTCTTAAGGCATACTGTTTCCCAGTTTACTGGCTAGGTCTCAAGACATGGTCCATAACCCAAGTGCCAGGCTTGCAGAGAGATAGAGAGGTATTCAGGCTATCTGGACTGCAGGAACCGTCCTCCTGCTCCCACCCTGTCACTTTGAATGGGGCCTAGAATGGGAAGTGGAGGAAAAAGCAGGTGCTCTAAGTATCTACAATGACCTTCCCTTGTTCCATGTTCATGATTCACCACTGACCTTCCCTTTTCAGAACCTCAGGGAATCTCCTGGGAGTCTCCATTGGATGGAATGGATAAAACGTGTCATCTTCCAGAACCAGAACTGAACATAGAAAGACCATCTCTGCATATAAAACTAAAAATTGAGGACTTCATCTTGCACAAAATGTTGGGGAAAGGAAGTTTTGGCAAGGTGTGCTACCATACTGTCAGATTCTATGGGCTGAATCCCAGGGACTGAAGAACAATGCCCTTGGTGGGTAGAACTAAAGTCTTGGGACCAGACAGTATGTGAATGTGCAGAGAGAAGGTTCTGAGTATGTTGTGAGAAGGCAGAGACCTCAGAGTAAATGGAGTCAGGGCCCTGGGTGTTCTAGAACAATAACAGACCCTGTTCCCCGAGATCTTTGTCCAAAGTCACATTGCTTTGAGCACACACACCCTGCGTGCTTATGAGTTTGATGTCTCTGGACATCAAAGAAACACAAAGGTGCTTGACTGTGTCCTATTTCACACAGGTTTTGTTTTGTTTTGTTTTTTCTATTACTCTTTCCTCCAGCCTGGAGGGTTTTTGTTTTTTTTTTATTCTTTTTTTCTCCAAATGTCTTCCTGCTTGTATTAGTTTTCTCGGGCTGCTATAACAAAATAGCACAGTTCTTTAAGAGTTTTGGAGGCTAGAAGTCCAAGAACAGTGTTGGCAGAGTCGTTTCTTCCAAGATCTCTTCCTGACTTGCAGCTGGCTGTCTTCTTCCTGTACCACCACATTTTTCTTCTGTACCTGTCTGTGTCTAAATTTCCTCTTCTTAAGTGGATGGCAGTTGTTTTCGATTAATGACCTCTTTAAACTTATTTATCTTCTTCAATGCCACATCTCTAAACCTGGTCACATTCTGAGGTACTAGGGGCTGATATTTTAACATAGGATTTGGGAGTTGGGGACAACTCAGCCCATTACAAAGCTGTAGCTTGAGAGAGTTCTAGAAAACATTTCAAAGAAAAAGTCCCTCTTTTGTGTCCTTTTCTGCCACACACTCGGGTTATGAATTATCTCTGTCACTTACAGAGAATAAATAGAGGAGGAGAAGGAAGACGGAAGGAAGGAAGGAAGGAAGGAAGGAAGGAAGGAAGGAAGGAAACATAATTTAAGAAATTATAATCAACTACCAGTGACAGCTGAAAATTTTCAAGCTAATGATTTAGGGAGGGATGATGTGGAATACAGGCTTAGAGATTATTTTAGATATTAAGGATGTGGAATGTATTCATGGGGCTTCCAGCTGTTTTACATTCTTGAATACCACTCGTAGGAAAATGTTAACCAAGGACTACTGTTCCATAAATTTTTGCCTCCAAAGCCAGCATTATGTTCAGCACCTGCTCACCAGACTTAGGCAGGAAACTTGCCCAGTTCCTGCTCACCAGACTTAGGCAGGAAACTTGCCCAGTTCATTTAATAATAAACAAACTTAAACACATCTGCACATCCACCACAGATGGATAATACTGTGCTTCGATGGGCTAGGGTTTAAACACCAATGCATTGCCTGTCAACAGAGTGAACTCAGTCCTGGAAGCTGTATCTGTTACCCATGATTTCTTTTAGTTCTTTTCCACAGTAATACGAACCACAACAGGCTCATTTGGTGTTGATCTTGGTGTAATAGGCAATTTTACAGCCAGTCTTTATTATAATTTAGTAGCAATTAATGTGCAATTATAACCTGTTACCAAAAATTGAAAGCACATTACAGAGATGGAAATTGCCTATTCCATTTCTTAGTTTATGGTTGGTTTTAGGATGTTTTACTAAAAGAAGCAATTACCAAAAGAGCACTTTTAATTGTTAATGAAACATTTATCTTTCTTTGTTCCCATGTGGATTTCTACGTTTAAACAAGGTTAATAAGAAAGACTTTAAGTCCAATGTGCAAGCCTTTGGAAATATCCCAAGGGACAGCCTGGAACTCTAGGTAGCCTCTGCTCTGTGTCCAGAGCAGGGTGCCTCTTTCCATTGTGATCCTGGGTCCCTGCACATTAGAAGGAGAGAAAGAAGGAAGAACTAAAGAAAAGTGGGACCACCATATTACCCCATCTTGCAGCACTCCAAAACTTGTGTTTCCTTTGTCTTGGTTTCTCACCAAAATGGCAGCCACTGTCTTGTGTTCTCAATCTAATTTTTAAGCCCAAGAGAACAAATTGCATATTCTCTGGGGATATGAACATCATTCATTTGCCTGCATTCTCCTCTAAGTCCTATCCAACCCTCACCCAGTCAGCTGACAAAACCATGAATCTGCACAATTATTATTATTATTATTGACACTCTTGTCAGTACCAGTTTAGTGTCATTGACTTCTGCATTCCCTAAGAGTCCGTAAAAAATAAGATAAAACACGAGCACTGTTAATAACTCTCATTTAGAGAGAATTTTGTAGCTCACAAATCACTTTCCCATGTGGCGTCTTCTTGAACTTGTCCTGCATATAAGAGAATATAGTAATAGTTATATCCTTCACAGGCTAAGAGATGGAAGCCCAGAGAGATGAATAGCTTTTTCCACATTTCCACAGTTAATGCCCATGAAACAAAACCAGAGCCAGGTGTTTTTTTTTTTTTTTTTTTTTTATTCAAATGCCATGTCCCTACAACTTCCAAAAAAGTCCTTTACTAAGTCTCTTGCAAATCTGAAGTTGTTGCAGCTCTCCACTTTATGCCCTCTTGTGTCTATTGACATAAGATATATAAAATCTGGTGGAAAAAAGGTAAACTCCAGACTGAGAACTTCTACGGTGTGGTTTCGTGAATTTGAGCAAATTAAGTGACTCTTTGAACTCAGTGGGGTTTTTTTAGTTATTAATACCTGTCTTGAAATGTTAAGAGCTAAGAATTATATTAGATAAGAAAACTCGATGGTACACACAAAATACATAGCAGACTGATGCAGAGTAGGCCCTAAGAACGTGACTTGTTTCTGTGTCATCAGATGGAATGGGGTCCACTTTGTAAGTGCCTAAGGAAGACACTATTCCTCAAGCAGTCATTTTTTTCTTTTTTTTTCTTTTTCTTTTTTTTTTCTTTTTTCTTTTCTTTTTAAAACAGGATGGAACACAGGGCTGAGTATTCTGTGCTTTTTCAGTGGTTCTTCAAGTCCAGCCACTTTCTCTTTCCACTACCCCATTCCTCTTTCTTTAGTGTACATTTTGTCTTTCTGGATTTTTGCTAGACATTTATTCAGATCTCTACATACTCAGGGCATTCCTTTTTAAGTAAAAGTTTTCAGGGTTTCAGGACGAGCCCACTAGTTGCATAACAATTTTGTGAAGCCCTTGGAAATGTAAAGAGATAGTATGAAACCATTATACAATATCCTAAGCCAAGGAAGTATTCCATTTTGTATCTGTAGCATCCTATCTAGGATGGAGGGAAACTGGAAAAGGTTCCACTTACCCATCCCCTATGTACCTCTCTCAGCTCTTTGTTCTTTAATGAGTAAGAACCCAAATTCCAAAATAAAGTTACTTTTTCCCCTTCCTTCTAGGTCTTTCTAGCAGAGTTCAAGAAAACCAATCAATTTTTTGCAATTAAAGCCTTAAAGAAGGATGTGGTTTTGATGGACGACGATGTTGAGTGTACGATGGTAGAAAAGAGAGTCTTGTCCTTAGCCTGGGAGCATCCGTTTCTAACGCACATGTTCTGTACATTTCAAACCAAGGTATGGTTTCTGCACAGAGATGTCCCTCTTCCACCCTGTCCCAAGCATGATACCTCTGATGGTGCCCTCTCTTGGAGATGTGGGGTATTGTCTTCTTATTTATCTTGTTTTTCAGTCCACGTTCCATCCATCATCCAGAAAATTTTTATATATAAGCCTGAAATAGTAGCACACACTTGTAATCCCAGAACTTGGAAGGCTGAGACAGGAGGATCGCAGGTGGGAGAACAGCCTCAGCAAGTAGTAAGACTCTTAGCAACCTAGCAAGACCCTCTTGTCAAGTAAAAATAAAATAGGGTTGGGGTATGGCTTGGAGGTAGAATGCCCCTGAGTTCCATCCCCAGTACCAAAAAGAAAGAAGGAAAGAAAGAAAGAAAGAAAGAAAGAAAGAAAGAAAGAAAGAAAGAAAGAAAGAAAGAAAGAAGAAAATTTCATGTCTAGCCAGGTACAGTGGTGCACAACTGTAAACATAGTTCTTGTGAGGCTGAAATAGAAGGATCACAGATATGAAACAAAAATGTTTAATATTTTAATACCATAGGAATATTACTATATTACCTAGAATTTCTTAATGTAGTTTGTTGAGAAAGAATTTACTTTTGGATCTATTTGTTGGTTCACTTGTTATTTTAGAGTTTGCTTTAACATAGCTTGATAACCCAGCTTCTAAGCAGTAGGCGACTTGGGGGGATAGGTTGCATTTATTTGTTTATCTAGCATATGTTTAATTAAAGAGGGAAAAGTTGGACAATTAATTAAAATACATATTATCTGGTATTTTTTCTTAGACTGACAGAAAAAGTGGCCCATAGTGTAGGCTTGGTCACTGGGTCAGCACAGACCACTGGGCTAAAAGATAGATGGGTGGACATTGTTACTGGACCTTGGGCCCCTTTTCTCATACTAATCTTATCAGAAGGCACTACCATTCTAGGACTGATTCTCCTGGGTGTGCGTGTGTGTGTGTGTGTGTGTGTGTGTGTGTGTGTGTGTGCATGCGTGCGTGCGTGCGTGCGTGTGTGTGAGAGAGAGAGAGAGAGTAGGAATTGAACCCAGGGTCATCCTACCTCCAAGCAACACCCCTAACTCTTTTTATTTTTTTGTTTTGAATCAGGGTCTTGCTAGTTTTCTGAGAGTCTCACTAAGTAACTGAGGCTGGCCTTGAATGTACAATCCCACTCTGTTAAAATTACTGGAGTTACAGGCATGTGCCACCACACCTGGCTTCCTTTGCGCTTAAGAAAATAATTTTAAGCCAGGCATAGTGGCACACACTTGTAATCCCAGCATTCAGGAGGCTGAGACAGGATTATAGTTCATGGCCAGCCTCAGCTACTTACTGAGGCCCTCTGCAACTCAGTGAGACTCTGTTTCAAAATAAAGAATAAAAAATAGGGCTGGGGTGTAGCTCGGAGGTACAATGCCCTTGGCTTCCGTCCCCAGTACCCCCCCCCCAAAAAAAAAGAAAAGAAAAGAATTTTAAGCCGGGCATAGTGGCACATGCTTGTAATCCCAGTACTTGGGAGGCTGAGACAGGAGAATCACAGGTTTGAAGCCAGGCATGACAACTTAGCGAGGCCATTCGCAATTTAGTGAGAATCTGTTTCCAAATAAGAAATAATATTGGGCTGGGAGTATAGCTCAGAGGTAGAATGCCCCTGGGTTCAATCTTCAGTGCTACAAAAAATAATAATAATTTTAAATTATTTATTTTCTAACTCAAAAGTTATTCCAGATCACTGTAAATAATTTAGAAAATGCTTATAAGCTCAAACAAGAAAACCACTTATAATGCTACCACTTGGATATACCATTAATACTTTGAAGCTATCCTTCTGCATTTTCCCCTCACACCTGTGGATTTCTTCAAGTAAATATAGCAACTCACCATAAATACTTACTAGTAGTTCCATAACTTGCATTTTTAACATTCTATTATATTAATTTCCTTAATCTATAGATAGTTTTCTGTGACTTGGGTTATATAATTACAACATGAACCTTGAGTTCTGGTTTAACTAGCACTGAAAGGAACAGTCCTGTGGATCTCTTCCTACGGAGGCATTACGATTTGGCTCTCCTAATTTTTCTACTCTTCTCATACCCCCATTACATGGAGCCTCGAATAATAAGCAGACCCGTGTAGAGCCCTGTGGCTAGCGCCTAGAGAGCCCAAAGGGCGGGGTTTCTTCCCCTCTTTCTTTTTCAAGTCATGACACCCTTAGTACTAGCCTAGAGAGACCCTGAGTTGTCTTCAACCTTGGAACAAATTAATAGGGAATAATTCAAGAGAGAGGTACAGCCAGATCCCCATTGCCAATTCTGCAGCTCTGAGATTTTTCAACACGTGTTTAATGAGCAAAGAAATGAATGATGCTCTTACCTAAAATAAAGAGACGCCAGGCCATGACCAAGTACGGACTGAGCGTTACTATATTCAAAGCATTGTAGAAGACGCAGAAATACATAACACGGCTCCTGACCTTGGAAGCTTCCGACTAAATGAAAGATACAGGACTGATACTTCTAACAGAGTGAGTAATATTAAATTAGAATGCCGACTCCAAGTTCCAGAGCTGGGAGAAACTAGAAATCAGAGTTTGGGCAGGCAGAGAGGATGGTGGGCAGTGGAGGTATTGTGGGCTGCAAGAGGGAAGTCGTGAAGAGATGAAGAGGCGGTGAGAAGCCGGTGAAGAGGAAGTGGGCTCACGTCCTATATATAAATGGAAAAGAGGTTGTATTTTCAATAATGAGAATTAGAAAGATTTTCTTCTAGAAACTTCCTCCTGATTCCCTATCACTCTGAACTTGATTATGAAGTGTTACTAAAAGACAGCAATAAAAGTAGACTTAAAATAAAATTTAAGGAAAAACAAAGAAGCTGCCTCCTGGCAATGTGTTTACCTATTGGTCTGAGTGAGATAATATGTCACTGGAAGTTAAAGTGATAAACTCTGTCACCCTCTCCCAGGCTGTATCCTAGTTTTGCTTTGACTCTGGAAGCTGCTTATAATCTCACTTTTCCTCCTGGGATTTCCCGAGGCTTGTAGCAGTTCAAACTGCTAAGTACACTTCAGACCACGCTTCTAAGGACAAAGCATAGTCAAATTTAACTTGGCATATTTTCCCCGCTATTTTATGTATGTTCATATTTATAATTTTTTTCCTAACTTATGAGACAGGCTGCTAAAAAAATATCACTTTGAGGCCGGCGTGGTGGTGCACACCTCTAATCCCAGTACTTAGGAGGCTGAGTCAGGAGGATCACAGGTTCAAGTTTAGCCTCAGCAACTTAGGCCAACTGCAACTTAGACCCTGTTTCAAAATAAAAACAAAATAGGATTGAGGATGAAGCTTAGAGGTAGAATGTCTCTGGGCTCAATCCCTCGTGCCACAAATGCACGCACACACACACACACACACACACACACACACACACACACACACTTTAAAAATCTCACCTTGTAGGAAACAGGCCAATTCCACTCTCCTGCTCGTCCGTCAGAGCCCGGGTCTGCATCTGTTCCTCACCCTCTTATGGGAGATATGCTTAAGGTCCCACATGGCTGTGATGCTTTAACACGAAGAAAGAAATTAAAGCATCAGCAGCATTCATGACAGGCGAAAAGGAGAAGGAAAAAGAAAACAATGCTAGAGAATGCACTCAGAAATGAAACCACGGCTCAGCACTTGGGCTTCAACGACCTGCATCTCTTAGAAAGAGATGAAGGGAAAGGAGAAATCTTGCCTTGTGCCTTGCTGAGGACCCTGTGTTGCTTTTCAGACACTCAGATTTGTTTTCCAGGCCTTGCTTGTCAAACAAAGTCACTGATTCCATAGCCCGAGTGAATTGAAGAAGCAGCAATGTGAGGATTCTGCCCGGGGAACGCTGGGGGAAGGTCATTTCTCCAGAGGACAGTCACCTTTGCGCACCACAAAGACAGTGCACAGGATTCATTAACTCTTTGCTTCTCTAGAAAATTGTCATTTTTCAGAGAAAGTTATCTGTTCACTTTCTCTTCCAAAGAGCCCTGTTGAATAGCAGAAGCCGCACAGTATCCAGGGAAGTCATTCCCTTGTTATTGACCAGGGGCATGTAGGTTAAATCATTTGCAATTTTGGAGGGAGTGCAAAGACCCAGGGGCATTCTTCCTCTGAGTTATACCCCCAGCCCTTTTTATTTTTTGTCTTGGAACAGCGTCTTGCTAGATTGTTGAGAGTCTTGCTAAATTGCTGAGGCTGGTTTCAAACACGTGAACCCCTCCCAAGTACAGGAATTACAGGCATGTGCCACCACATCCAGTTTATACACAATTTTTAAAGTCCCTAGCTGATGGTTATATGATGTGAAGGGATAGAAATGTTGTTAGGAAATATAGGAAGGACGGGGTGTTTTGGCACAAGCTTGTAATCCCAGCATTCAGGAGGCAAAGACTAGAGGATCACAGTTAGCAGACAGCCTCAGCTACTTACCAATGCCCTTCACAACTCACTCAGAGAGACTCTGTTTCAAAAATAAAAAGACTAGCCGGGCGTGGTGGCGCACGCTTGTAATTCCTGCCCTTGGGAGGCGGAGACAGGAGGATCGCGCAGGTTCGAAGCCAGCCTCGCTGGTTTAAGAGACCCTGTTTCCAAATTGAAATATAAAATGGGTCTGGGAGTGTAGCCCTGAGGTAGAAGGGCTTCCAGGAACCCCAGTACCACCAATAAATAAATAAATAAATAAATAAATAAATAAATAAATAAATAAATAAACTAAAAAATAGGGCTGGGGGTGTAGCTCCTCAGAGGTAGAATGACCCTGGGTTTCATCCCCAGTACGAGAAAGAAAGAAGGAAAGAAAGAAAGAAAGAGAGAAAGAAAGAAAGAAAGAAAGAAAGAAAGAAAGAAAGAAAGAAAGTCGGTCGGAAGCTACAGAGTGCAAGAGCCCTGCACTTGGGAGCTGAAGCCCATCCGGCTCCACCTTGTCTGTTTATCAGCAGAGCTCTGAGACCCTTTCTCCTCTGCTCAGAACAGAGAGGAAGAAGACAAGGAGGATGGTGGTTCAAGGCCAGCCTCAGCAAGTAGTGAGACTCTCATCAACCCAGCAAGACCCTGTTTCAGAATACAATTAAATAGCGCTGGGGGTGTAGGTCAGAAGTAGAATGTCTCTAAGTTCACTCCCCAGTAACTCAAGAACAAAACAAAAGGAACAGAGAGGGGAATCGTGAGGCAGAGCCTGGGAAGTGCAAGCCAGGCCCCTGTGGGAAGCACAGCCCTGGGCTCACAGGTGGACACAACAGTCCGCTGAATCTGAGCCTGAACCTGAGTCAAGCTGAAAAGAATCTTCCAAATTCATTTTCTCGGTGCCAGGTCCATACATAGGACTTTGCACATCGTTCAAGCTCTGATGGAAGCTATTGGCAGCAGAGTCTAATGCTGATCAACATTATGAGCGGCCATTACTGTCGTACCTAGAGAAAGAAATGGTTTTTCCTCTTTACTTTTTACTCCCATGTCTGTATCCAAGTCCGAAACTGTAATTTAGGGTGCATACTTATAATCCCAGTGCTTGGGAGGCAGAGACAGGAGGAGGAGAACAGGTGGCAGGCCAGTCTCAGCAACCTAACGAGACTCTTAGCAACCTAGTGAGACCTTGTTTGTGAACAAAAATAAAAAGGGCTGAGGGTGTAGCTCAGAGGTAGAATGCCTCTGGGTCCAGTCCCCTTCACCACCAAAATAGAAACAGAAAACAAAAAATAAAAAAGCATAGTAATGTCATTCCTAAAAGAAGCTTTGGACTCTGAGGCTGAATCTAAGCAAGAGCCTTTCAGGTGTCAGGAGGCAGAAATCACACCTCTGCCCTTGATGTCCATCCACACTCCCAGTTCCAACCAGTTGATCTTTCTTTATCAGTGTTTCTTTAAGATTTCTCTTTTATGAAAAAGAAAACCAAGCCGTACTTTCTATTTATAGGACACACAAGCTCCACTTCCCGTCACGGCTTCAGGGTACAAGTGAGTGCCCTTTGAACAAGACCGCGAAGGTTTCTTTGTGACACTCACTGGCTCTCATTTTTTTGCCTCTGAAAGAACAATGTATAAAAAAAAATAGCACTTGCGGAATAGCATGAATCTGTTGTGAAGGAAGGATCAGACCAATACTACTTATTTGTTTGAAATAAAAGAAAATATGTCTTCAATTTGATAGGATTTTTTTAGTATATCATTCTGGTGGTTTCTTGGTTTGAAAACAAAATCTGTCCAAGATTTCTAGAAGTGAAGAAGATTTATTCTCAAGATTCCAATCATTTTATTCAGAAAGCTGCTTCATCTGAAGCTCTCAAAGATGCTTTAATTAGCCAGATGTGGCGCACACCCGTAATCACAGTACTTGGGAGGATTGCAGGTTCGAGGCCAGTCTTAGCAACCTAGCCAGACCAAAATTCACATAAAAAAAGAAAATGAAATGGGACTGGGGGTGGAGTTCAGAATGAGAATGCCCCTGGGTTCTGGATTCAATCCCCTGTACCACCCAGGGAAAGTTCCCTGCCATGCTGGTTAGACCCAAAGCCACGTTCTCCTCGGACCCTTTCTTGTTTTACAACCTGTGCTCATGGGGATTAACTTAATATTCAAGCATCCCAGGGCCTTTGAGATCGTAAATACCTGTGTAGATGCAGAGGTGTTTGCACCCAACCCATAGCCAAGTTCTGTGAGCATAACCAGAGGACGGCTTAAAATTCTTACCTCCACTGAAGATGATTCAAAGGAAAAGTTCATTTCCATTCCTCGATCTATTAAATCCCAAGCTTTCAATTCTTTTCTTTTTTTTTTTTTTCAGTACTAGGAAATGAACCTGGGGCATTCTACCTCCAAGCTACACCCCAAGCCCAATTTTTTATTCTTTATTTTGAATCAAAGTCTCACCAAGTTGCAGAGAGCCTCACTAAGTTGCTGAAATACATATAAAATAGGTCTGGGAGTGGACCCGGATCCTCCTGCCTCAGCCTCCAAGTACTGGGATTACACGCATGTGCCACCATGCCCAGCTCATCCAAGCTTTCAGTTCTGCAAGTGGTTCAGTAAAATTAACGCAGGTGCATTAAAATTGTCTTGGAAATCATAATCTAGACCTGATATATCCTTTGTACATATATGTATAAAATGTATTTTTCAAATGCTGTAATCATTTACCCATTTACTTTTCACCAAAGAATAGAATTCTGAAAATACAATATTTATTCCAAGTTACTGTAAGTGGGCATGTATTTGTATTCACTTGTCAGGATGGGATTTCAGATTCAACTTTTAAAAGGTTTTTTCATTCTTTAAAATATATCCTCAAAATCCAAACTTCAGCTAGGCAGAGTGGCACATGCCTCTAATCCCAGTACTTGGGAGGCTAAGACAGGAGGATCACAGGTTTGAGGACAGCTTCAGTGATGTAGCAAGACTCTTAACAACATAGCAAGACTATGTTTCAAAATTTAAAATAATTTTTAAATAAATTTTATTTAAATAAATTTTAAAATAAGTTTTAGCTCAGAAATAGAATGCTGGTTTTAATCCCTAGTACCACACAAACACATACACACACCAAATATATATATTTTTTTTTCAAACCTCAGTACCTTATGGTTTTTATGTGCATACATTTATGCTAATTTCGTCACAGAGCCATCTTACTGGGCTCTGGTGAGTTCAAGTGTTCTTGGATGACAGGTTCCCAAGCTTTCCAAACCCAACAGCAACCTCGAGAGAGGGAGCAGTTCTCTCTATTCTGCGCCACCCCCCAAGCTATAATTCCAGGGGAGACTGCCCATGATCTGTCAAGAAGTCCAAGTTTTACCTCGTCATCCCCAAAACCAAAGGGCTAAACTGACAAGCAATGGGATTTGCTACTGTCCTTGACTTGGTAACAGGATGAGAACTCGAACAGGCTTTTTTGGACAGATGTGTTGGAGAACCAAAAAATTAAATGTGGCTTCCAGAAGGCTAAAGATCTCCATTGCTGTTCACTTAACATTCACTACATTAAGAGTAGTCATCTGGTGCCCATGATAGGAAAGACTGATCGAGCTCTATTTTTTTTTGTGTGTGTGGGTTTTTTTAGTACTAAGGATTGAACTTCATGGCATTCTACCTCCAAACTGCCCCCCAGCCTTTTTTATTATTTTACTTTGAAACAGGGGCTGAGTTACTGAGGCTGGCCTTGAACCTGCTATCCTATCTCAGCCTCCCAAGCACTGGAATTACAGGTTTGCACCGCCACTCCCAACTTAAACTCTCTTTCATGGCAACTTCAACTCCCAAAGGCTAAGTGTAGTGTCTAAAGTAGCCAGAAGAAGAGAAGAGTGATCCGCAGAGTGCGTGGTAGGGGTAGAACTTTTCCCTCCAGTCCCCCCCTCACCTTCTCCAAATTCAAATTTAATAGTGTATAAATTGTGAAATCTCAGTCTCTATAGGAATCTATAAGCACCCCGACACTAAAAAGAAGCTATTCTACCTAAGTAGTGCCATAAATGAGCTTCCTATATGCTCTGTCTGTCTGTTTTGTGTGTGGTACTGGAGGACTGAACCCAGGGGCATTCTACCTCCAAGCTACAGGCCCAGACTGATTTTATTTCTTTTTATTTGGAAACAAGTTCTCACTAAGTTGCAAAGAACCTCACTAAGTTACTGGGGCTGGCTTCAAATCTATGACCTTCTGTATGCTTTTTAACCTTTTGTTCTCTGAGCCACCACTGTGGCTGGTCCAGGCAAGTCTAGTTTTGAGTAAAAAGGTAAAATGAGAAGCCGTGAACGTGGTTCTTAGAGGAACAAGAGCAGCAGAGAAGGTGTACTGGGGAAAGGGCAGGTGCGAGCAGGTGATAAGGTCACCCATATCAGGCTTGAAATACCAACATTCTGGTTCATATCGGCTAGGAATTTTGTCCTGTCTATGAAGACAAGAGTGGGCTCCAGTTAAAGACTGCTGGAACCAGGAAATCCGATCTGAGGTCAACTGTGGCAAGAGGAGGTAGATTCTTAGCTTTATCCGAATGATTACTCTCCATGAGATTTGATTTTCCCCATTCTATGGAAACCTGGCTTCAGGACAAGGGACAGACAGCAAACGTCAAAATGTCACCGGGAGCCAAAACACATGGTTGTGTGCCATGACCTCGCACGCCCCTGGCCTTGGGAAGTCTCACGTCCAGATGTAAAAGTTAATTCTTACATCTTAAACTCTCTTTCATGGCAACTTCAACTCCCAAAGGCTAAGTGTAGTGTCTAAAGTAGCCAGAAGAAGAGAAGAATGATCCGCAGAGTGCGTGGTAGGGGTAGAACTTTTCCCTCCAGTCCCCCCCTCACCTTCTCCAAATTCAAATTTAATAGTGTATAAATTGTGAAATCTCAGTCTCTATAGGAATCTATAAGAATCTATAATCTAAAAGTTAAAAAAAAATCACCCAAGTGAGATTTCAGGTGTAAAGCCATGCACAAACACACCACATGTCTCCACACTTGAGAGGTTACTAATTCTGTGATTCTTAAGTGCCCTGAGGAAAATCAGCAGCTCAAAGATCTGTGACTATTTTTTTGTTGTTGTTGAAGAAACACGGAGTCACGTAGTTGGAGGAGCGCGGGTTGGCTGGAATTTTGGTGACCTCTGATACTCGCACCCACCACCTGCTGCCTCTCAGGGGGACTCACTAGTCCCAATAAATAGCACACCTGGCATCCTCTACTAGGAGCGACATGCTCAGAAACTGTGGCTTCCCTCTGCAGCAAGGGAAGTCCAGACTAGAGAAGAAGAAAGCGGAGCTGGATTGCAAACTCCTAAAGACAGGGGCTGTGTCTCCTTCATAGTTGATGAATGACCATCTCATGCTCGCTCACCCACTGAACATGCCCAGTGACTGTTACTAAGAGCTGCATGCGTGGGTGTTTTCATGCCCTGCTCCTAGAGTCAGAGACCCAGATTTTGCCATCCTACACCTTGACAATTTCAATAACCTGATGATCAGCATCCACTAACTGCTCGACATTTTTTCACCGTCCAGCAGTCCCATTAGATGGATCCGAGCACATAAGCTTTTAGAAAAATCTTACCCATTATCCTCCCAGATGGCTCAGGCTCCCCAGAATTCAAAGACAAAGATCAGGATGGGCGTGGTAGCACACAGCTATAATCCCAGTACTTGGGAGGCTAAGAGAGTAGGAGCACAGGTTCAAGACCAGCCTCAGGAACTCATACTTTCAACAACCTAGTGAGACCTTGTTTTAAAACAAAAAATAAAAAGGGCTGGGGGTGTAGTTCAGAGGTAGAATGCCCTGGGTTCAATCCTCAGCATCAGAAAAATAGATCTACGTACCACAAAAATAGAGAGATTGATAGATAGAATGTATATATATATATATATATATATATATATATATATATATATACATATATATATAGTTGATAAGTAGATCAGCTAATTACAGTCTTTTTTTATAAATGATTTCAAAATAAAATTGATTACTTTAAAATTGTCTAATCCAAGCCGGGCACGGTAGTGTATGTTTGTAAGCCCAGTACTTGGGAGGCTGAGACAGAAGGATTGTAGGTGTGTGGCCAACCTAAGCTATTAATGAGGCCCTCCACAACTTCATGAGACCCTGTTTCAAAGTAAAGAATAAAAAATAGGGTTGGGATTGTAGCTTGGAGGTAGAGTGCCCCTAAGTTCAATGCCCAGTAATAAATAAATAAATAAATAAATAAATAAATAAATAAATAAATAAATAAATAAAATTATCTAATTCATTTAAAATGCCATTTTTTAAAGAAACCAAAAGTTGTGATTGTTTTTTTCCCTAGGAAAACCTCTTTTTTGTGATGGAGTATCTCAACGGAGGAGACTTAATGTACCACATCCAAAGTTGCCACAAGTTCGATCTTTCCAGAGCCACGTAAGCGTCTGATAAGGAGTCTGAGGGCTTTCCTTGTTCTCGGTTCCTGTGTACCCGGCACTCACAGACTTCTCTTCTGTAGTACTATCTCCTGCCTCCTTCCTTGGCACACCTAAATCCCAGGGTCAGGTAAACCCTTGGGAATGTTACCAAACAAGGGAACATTTTTCCCAATTCGTGAAGCCAAAATTCAAGGCAGTTCTGTCTCCTTTCTCTCTGTCTCGGAAACCACTAGTTTGCCAGGCGTAGTGGCGCACGCTTGTAATCCCTGTACTTGGGAGGTCGAGACCGGAGAATTGCAGGTTCACGGCCAGCTTCAGCAACGTGTGAGGCCCTCTGCAACTTAGTGAGACCCTGTTTCAAATTAAAGAATAAAAATAGGGCTGGGGGTGTAGCTCAGAGGTAGAATGCCCCTGGGTTTCAATCCCCAGTATCGCAAAAATAAAAGGAAAACAACCGTTTCCTAAGGACTCTCTGCAGTTCATCAGCCTTCTAAATACTCGAGCATAGGAGAGAAGGTAAAGGGACCACGAATCTTTAAAGTGGTCCTAGGGATGACACTTTAGAGAGGCCTTTAGTAGGGAATTTATTGCAAGGTAGAAACCATTTGGTTTCTGGGCCATGAGAAGTAAGAAACTAGGAGAGGCTCATACCATACCCAAGTATCAAGCCTTCCTTCTTTGGTCATTAAATAGCCATAGACACAGGGCTGTGGATCCAGCTGTGTCTACCTGGTGGCACCGTAGCTAAGCCCCACCGCACCTGCCTCATCCCCTTGGGGGGTCCTACTTTCCACGGAATCAGTGCACTGTGACATTCCAGCCAAAGTAAACCATACCATCCAACTCCTCTAAAAACACCAGCCTCCTCCCAGTTTTCTTGGCCTGGTGCTCAGTTATCTGTCACTCCGCTTTGTGCGGGAATGTTAAGGTTGAAGAGGTTAAAATGGAGCTTGCTCCTTGCCAAGTCCCTGGCTGAAGTGGCCGTCTCGTCAAATCCAGTAGGTAGCATTCTGCCAATGACTTTGCCTCCAAGAACCCTCGGCAAGGCACCCACAGATGATGGGATTCGATTTCTGCAGCAAAGAAATCACTGGGCATTTGAGTGTTAGAGACAATCCATTTGGTCCAGCGTCCTCTCCGGCTGTATAATGCATGAAGCTGGCCTGCTCACATGTTGCCTTTCTCTTTTGGCCTAAATGTCTCCCAGAAGAGAGATTTTGTATACTTCCATGAGACCCAGCAAACCTCACTTTCAGGAAGCTTGCCCTTATATCTGACTTTAATCCCACTACAGATAATATGAACTCATTTCCTTGAAGCCTGTAACTTATCACCTGCCATCTTCCAATATCCTTTTTCCACTTTTCCACCTCTGTATTTCTTGCCCACAGCTAAACATTGTCAATATGAAAATAAACCATCCAAGTCTCTTTGGGATGGCCTTTCATACAGGCTTATGAACTCCAAGCAGAGTTTAAAATAAAGGGGCACATTATTTCCCTGTTATAGTTCACTATTGCATTTAATGCTTAGGTGTTTTATCAGCAAAACATGACAGTGTGTGCATGGTCATTTAAAATGTAAGAATAAGCAGATGGGCATAGTAGTACATGACTGTAACCCCAGTACTTGGGAGGCTGAGACAGGAGGGTTGCAGGTTCACAGCTGGCCTCAGTTAACTTAGATAGGACACCCTCAGCAACTTAGCAATAACCTGTTTCAAAATAAAAAACAAGCTGGGCATGATGGTGCACGCTTGTTATCCCAGCATTTGGGAGGTTGAGACCGGAGGATCGTAGTTCACAGACAGCCTCGGCTACTTAGTGAGGCCCTTTGCAACTCAGTGAGACCCTGTTTCAAAATAAAGAATAAAAAACAAGGCAGGGGATGTAGCTCAGAGGTCGAATGCCCCTGAGTTCCATCCCCAGGCCCGTAAAAATAAATAAATAAATAAATATATATATATATATATATATATATATATATATATATATATATATATATAGTGATGGGGTGTAGCTTGGAGGTAGAATGACCCTGTGTTCAATTCTCACCCCCACTCAAAAACTAATAAGAACCAGATAGAGGCAGGACTCGCATAAGATGCCAGCTCCATCTAGTATTCTCAGGACTGAGGCTGCATATGTCCAATCCTTTGTTTTCTTTTTCTTTTTTTTCGTGTGTGTGTGTGTGTGTGTGTGTGTGTGTGTGTGTGTGTGTGTGTTTTACTGGAATTGAACCAAGGAACATTCTACCTCTGAGCTATTTTTTTTATTTTGAAAGGATCTCACTAAGTTGCTGAGACTACCTCAAACCTGTGATCGTCCTGTCTCAGCCTCCCAAGTACTAAGATTACAGACAAGAGCCACCATGCCCGGCTATTTGGTTTTTTTTTAAGTGTAGAAAAGATGGCGTCTTCCTTGTAAGAATTAAACAGAATTATGCGTGTATGCCATGTTGTCGACTACTGTGTGCAACAAAGTATCCAGCTGGGTTTGGGTATTTCATCTTGTTCTGTAAATATGCTCACATTGAACTTTTTTTTTCTTTCTTCTTTGTTTCACTCAGGTTTTATGCTGCTGAAATCATCCTTGGTCTGCAGTTCCTTCATTCCAAAGGAATTGTTTATAGGTAAATTGCACTCTTTGGAAACAAATAGTAAGATACCTGATTTCCTGATCTGATTGATCTAACCGTTGCTGTTACATAACGTGAGATGGCTGGCGAGTGTGCTTTGGTATTAGAAGGTTCCCCACAAAACTGTATAGATGATAATTCAATAGCAACCAAGTAAGAAATTCCAGTCTCCAAAGCAGAGGGTTCCAGACTTATTTTGTACTTGATTCTGGTCCTTTCTCTTAGTCTTCCTTTTACCTCCCTTCTCCCATCTCCCTCCCAGCTCTGCTTCCTCTCTCTCTCTCTCTCTCTCTCTCTCTCTCTCTCTCTCTCTCTCTCTCTCTCTCTGTCCCTTTCTACCTCTTGTCTTGGCTCCTATTTGTTTGAGGTCACCAGATATGTTATAGAATGTTCTCCTTTTGAGTAGGTAAAGAAAGCTCTTTATTTCACTCATCCTTTTATCAGTGCATTGTGATTATACCTCAGACTGAGGCTCTAAGTTATATAAGCACACACGCACACTTTTCTGATCACTTGTACACTTAGGAAAACGTGCAATTCTGTATACCCCGAGGAAGCGTGCTGCACATCTCGGGTGTCCTATTTCATGAATCTAAAATCCCTCTGTTGGAAGATATCATTCCACACATGGCTGTGCCAACAGCATCCTTAGATGAAAGCCATGGACTTCAATCTTCTTTTTTTTTTCTCAAAGCACAGTTGACACTTACTTAACATACAAATATTCAGAAGCTCAGTTGTCCAGGTTTCCAGCTCAATATAGATTAGGGGATTGAAGGAAAAGGAAAAGAAAGACACTGGAGAGGGGGCCGGCTGAGACAGGGACCTCTTCTGTGACAGACTCACAATGACGTGGAGCCACCATAAAGACCCCATTGTGCTCCATTCTGACTGTTTGAAACAGCAGGCTGCACAGAGAGTTGGTTAATACGGAAGCTTCGGTGCTTACAGAGAATTCACGCATGAGGAAGAACCCTTCATTTCCACAGGGCTCCCCAGGGAAGATTGCTGTGTTTAGCATCACAGAACTAAAGACCTAGGGGAGGTTTGGGAAGGCAGCCTTCCTATCCAGGCTCTTTGAATATAAGACTTTGAATCTATTTTCTTTTCTGTTATTTTTTTTTACTTTTTTTTTTTTGGTAGTACTGGGGTTCCTGGAAGCCCTTCTACCTCCAGGCTACACTCCCAGACCTATTTTTACATTTTTATTTGGAAACAGGGTCTCCTAAGCCAGTGCACGTGGCTGGCTTCGAACCTGCGCAATCCTCCTGTCTCTGCCTCCCAAGCGCGGGGATTACAAGCGTGCGCCACCACGCCCGGCCTTTTTTTTACTTTTTTATTGGTGAATTGAAGTCATACATCTCAATAGAGTACAAGATGGCGGAGGTATACACACATCACGCATTTAGCCCTTGCCCAATTCCCGCCCCATTCCCTCCCCCTTTCTCCTTCTCATGTTTGGCTTAGTGATTGACATTGATATGTTTGTGAATCTGCATCATGAATATTAGAGAATTTCCCTCTTTTCCCCTCCCGTCCCCTCAGTTAGGTTGTCTTATTTGCTCATCTATAGTTATCTCCTTCTTCATCTAGACTTCCTCCTATGACCTATTTTCTCCCTAGCTTTCACATATTAGGGAGAGCATCCGATTTCTTGTGACTGACTAATCTCACTAAGCATATGTTCTCCAACTTCATTCATTTCCCTGTAAATGACATAATTGTGTTTTTCTTTATGACTGAGTAAAATTCCATCGTGTACATATCCCATAGTTATGTAATCCATCCATCTGTTGATGGACATCTTGGCTAGTTCCACAGTTTGGCAATGGTGAATCGTGCAGCTGTGAACATAGATATGCATGCGTTAGTCTGGTAGTTTGGTTTCCATTCTTTTAGGTAGACACCCAGAAGTGGTATTGCTGGATCATATAGTAAGTTCATTCCCATTCTTTTGAGGATCCCCCATACAGTTTTCCAAAGTGGTTGCACTAATTTGCAGTCCCACCAACAATGTTAATCTATTTTCAAAATAATAAATTAAGCTGTTTTGCAATTTTTTAATCTTTGGGAAATTGAGAAATGATCGCTAGAATATTAATTGAAAGATCAGGATCCACATTTTTTAAATCTCTTTAGATCTATCATGCCTGCACTGTATCTAAAATATATTTTACCCAGGCGTTGAGTAGATTGAATGGAAATGGAACAGGTGGGTGGGTGGGTGAGTGGATGGATGGATGGATGGATGGGAAGGAGGGATACAATTACAAAGGTTAAAAAGAGAGATAACAGAGATCTTAGAACTGTAAGTAATCAAAACCCACATGCTCCTCTATAATTATTCCTCCACATCACACAGTTTCTTCTATCATGTCATCATATAAATTATTGGACATGTGAGCCGGGCGTGGTGGCGCACGCTTGTAATCCCAGCATTCGGGAGGCTGAGACTGGAGGATCTCAGTTCACAGACAGCCTCAGCTACTTAGTGAGGCCCTTTGAAACTCAGTGAGACCCTGTTTCAAAATAAAGAATAAAAAATAGGAAATAGGGCAGGGAGTGTAGCTCAGAGTCAAATTCCCCTGGGTTCCATCTCCAGACCCGCAAAAAATAGAATAATTAAAATAAAATAAATTATTGGACATGTGGAATCAAAAGACCAATAAAGCCCAAAGAGGCTTTAACATCGCCATCAACAGGTACTCATTTTCAAGCTTATACTACCCACACATACAGTCATGTTCTTTAAGTCTTATGTGCCAATGAGAGAGAATACTCAGTTTGTTTTTTGTGCTCATGAAGGTGTAGGAAGTCATTGAAAATCACCACTCAATAGCTAAAGTTGAGGGCAGCTTTTGTGTTTACATGCTAGCTCCATTTTTGAAGGCAGCAAGCTGTGTGTAGAGAGGCTTTGAGGCTACTGACACTGAGGTTAGCCTGCTTTGAGCTTTGTTCAACTGTCTCTGTGTAATTGGACCTAAACTTTTGACTTGGCAACTGATTAAGGGAAGAATCCTATGCATTTCTTTCTTTGGATCACGTACAATGATGATTTTCTGGATTTGTTCACAAAACTGATGTATTGGTTTTGAAGAGGTGCCTTGCGATATTACCACAGACTTGATGGCTTAAAAAAACAGGAAGTTTATTCTCTCACACTTCAAGAAGCCAAAATACTATCAAGGTATTGGCAGAGCCGTGCTTCCACCAAGGACTGTAGAGGGGGTCCTTCCTGGCCCCTTCCAGCCTCCTGTGATGGAGGGCACTCCTTGCCTTAGGGCTTTGTCATGCCAGTTCCTGCCTCTTCCTTCACCTGGCCTTCTCCTCTCTCTGTGTCTCTCAGAACAACATATGACAAATTTAGGATCCCCCATAACCCACAATGATCTCATCTTGAGATCCTTGAGCACAAGAAAGGCCCTGTTTTGTAAATAAAGTCACATTCACAGGTTCTGAGAATTAGAGCATGGATGTATCTTAGGGACCACCATTCATTCTTCTTCAACTGGTACCATTGACTGAGGGTCTACTGAATTCACAGCCTTTTTTTACGCATAGGTGGTACACAAAATAGGTAGAAGTCTCAGCCAATAGATACCTACTAAAGCCACTTTCTGGAGTTTTTATGTTTTAAGATAGAATTGCATGAAAAGATACAAGAAGTGCATTCTCAAGAAGCCCAAATGAGCCAGGCGTGGTGGTGCACACTTGTAATCCCAGCATCTGGGAGGCTGAGACAGGAGGATCTCAGTTCGCAGGCAGCCTCAGCTACTTAGTGAGGCCCTCAGCAACTCAGCGAGACCCTGTTTTGAATTTTTTTTAAAAAAAAGGGCTGGGGGTGTAGCTCAGAGGTAGAATGCCCCTGGGTCCCATCCCCAGTACCACAAAACAAAAAGAAGCCCAAATTAGTAAGATCCCAATAAATGTATGTGATAAGGAAAAAGGGGAGCTCTGGGTGGAGGTATGCCAATAAAAAGTTCCCATGAGAAGGTGGATTTTGGACAGGGGAAGAGGCTTTGCAAATAAAAGAACTCAAAAGGCACAGAAATAGGAATAAGAAGGTCAAAGGAGGAAAATTAATGTGTCCAGCTGCAGGAGGAAGGCTATCATTAGGCACGAACAAGAACTGAAATCGTGAGATAAAAAGCAGATATCCGCATCATCTGGAGGAACTGTAAAAATAGTGGCATCCTAAACAATGTCATGAGCCCTGGTTTGGGTAAAATGCCAAAATAAGGACTTGGAAATCATGTAGGCATGGAGATAGAAGATTCTAGAATCTCAACTCTCAGAATATTAAAATAAAAGGAAACCCAAGATTATATTTTATTAATGATAAAAAATGGGCCCCGACGTGTATATTTGAAGCCACTTTCAAACACTTTCACACGGATTATCTCATTCGACACCACAAGAGTCAAGATGCCCCGTGGGATGTCTGTGGGACGTAAGCAGCATGACATGCCTCGGAACGTTCTAGAACTTTGAATTCCATGGCTTCTCCAGCTGGCTCTGAGGAACCTTCAGCCTCATTCCCTTACCCCATGGAGGTCTGGCTTTGCAAGGCAGTCTCTCTGGACCTTCCTATTTTCCCTTCTATCTCTCAAAGCTTCAATGACCTTCTCCCTTACACTCCCAAACACATCTGGTCCTCTTTAGAGAGTGGATTGAAAATTTGGCGTGAAGTTTATTATTCCTAGCCTCAGGCCCAAAGAACATTTATTTTTAGAATCACTTAAAATACACCCGTGTATATTTTAGCAAGATCAGTTTGATGAGAAAGGCCAGGTGAGTCTGGTATAAAAGGATGTAAAAGAAGATTAAGATTGAGTGTGCGTCTTGGCCTGCTGACTGTCTGTGTGTTCTGGGATAAATCATATCACCTCTAAGAGGCTTTGTTTTCTCATCAGAAAATAATAATAATAATAATAATAATAATAATAATAATAATAATAATAATTTGAGATTTTACAAAAGCTATTGTGAGAATCACATAAAATACATGTGTAAGCAAGAAAACTCAATGCAAATGTTAGATATTATGTTCATTATTCTTATGATCTATGTGTAGCACCAGATTTGGATATATGTCTCACTAGGGATGGTCCCATCACCCTCACTAGGGATTGTCCCATCACCCTCACTAGGGATTGTCCCATCATCCTCACTAGGGATGGTCCCATCATCCTCACTAGGGATGGTCCCATCACCCTAACTAGGGATGGTCCCATCACCCTCACTAAGGATGGTCCCATCATCCTCACTAGGGATGGTCCCATCATCCTCACTAGGGATGGTCCCATCACCCTCACTAAGGATGGTCCCATCATCCTCACTAGGGATGGTCCCATCATCCTCACTAGGGATGGTCCCATCATCCTCACTAGGGATGGTCCCATCACCCTCACTAGGGATGGTCCCATCACCCTCACTAGGGATTGTCCCATCATCCTCACTAGGGATGGTCCCATCATCCTCACTAGGGATGGTCCCATCACCCTCACTAGGGATGGTCCCATCACCCTCACTAAGGATGGTCCCATCATCCTCACTAGGGATGGTCCCATCATCCTCACTAGGGATGGTCCCATCATCCTCACTAGGGATGGTCCCATCACCCTCACTAGGGATGGTCCCATCACCCTCACTAGGGATTGTCCCATCATCCTCACTAGGGATGGTCCCATCATCCTCACTAGGGATGGTCCCATCATCCTCACTAGGGATGGTCCCATCATCCTCACTAGGGATGGTCCCATCACCCTCACTAGGGATTGTCCCATCATCCTCACTAGGGATGGTCCCATCATCCTCACTAGGGATGGTCCCATCACCCTAACTAGGGATGGTCCCATCACCCTCACTAAGGATGGTCCCATCATCCTCACTAGGGATGGTCCCATCATCCTCACTAGGGATGGTCCCATCACCCTCACTAAGGATGGTCCCATCATCCTCACTAGGGATGGTCCCATCATCCTCACTAGGGATGGTCCCATCATCCTCACTAGGGATGGTCCCATCACCCTCACTAAGGATGGTCCCATCATCCTCACTAGGGATGGTCCCATCATCCTCACTAGGGATGGTCCCATCATCCTCACTAGGGATGGTCCCATCACCCTCACTAAGGATGGTCCCATCATCCTCACTAGGGATGGTCCCATCACCCTTCAGCCAGTTTTCTAGAAGCATATTTATGCAACTATAAATGATGCCAATCTGCTTCCTATAGCAGAAACCCAAAATGGCATCAATGTGGCTTAGCATGTGGATTAGATAATGAACCTGAAATTTTGGTATAAGAGCTTAAACATAACCTGTAATTGGGATTACAGGAATATAATTCATAAATCATAATGAAATTGTGTATTTCTTTTGGAGGGGGTATTGGGGATTGAACCCAGGACCATTGTACCTTCAAGCCACACTTCCATCCCTATTTTTTAATTTTAATTTTTGAAACAGAGTGTTGCTAGGTTGTTGAGAGTCTCACTACTTGCTGAGGCTGTCCTCGAACCTGCGATCCTCCTGTCTCAGCCTCCCAAGTGCTGAGATCACAAGTATATGCCACTATGCCCAGCTCATGTTGTATATTTTATACTAATGAAAGATGAGGAGACAGAAGACCAGCAGCCTCTGATGGGGAGACTTGGACCTACTGGGCATCTTCAGTCTTGATTATGAAAGTGTGGTAATATCTGAGTTAGGAAGATAGAGAGACAGACATGAACGGGGCTCTACCCCAGGCCTCCCACTCAGACAGAAGCTGCGGGTGATACATTGGTGAGGGCGACTATTAAGCTGGACCAGATGGGAGGCGTCCACTCTGGGGAAATATGTTCATCCCAACTCCACCGAAACAGCTGTATTCCACCCTCAATTCTCTAGTTCACTTACTTTCACAGAAGGTGGGGAAAGCAATTAAAAAGGACCATTTATTTATCAGGCATTCATTGTGACTCATAATCACCATTTGGGGGTTAATGCATCCTACAAATATCATTGAGTACTCAGTGCACACCATCCTGTTGTCAGAGCTGAGCCAATGCAAGGAATAACAAACAGAGGATGCTTCCACCTACCTAAAGCTTCCAGCTTAAGAAGGATGACAGATAAGTAAATAGCGATCGGAACTTTGGAATAATAGGAATACTGATAATGAGTAACAAAAGCCACTTGAGTTTTGGCTTAAGTGAAAGCCAGGCCTCATTAAGAAACCAGAACCAACATGGTGCGGTGGCACAAACCTGTGATTCCAGTGTTTAGGAGGCATAGACAGGAGGGTTGTAGGTTCAAGGCCAGCCTCGGTGGTTTAGCAAGGCTCTCAGCAGCTTTAGTGAGATCTTGTTTAGAAAGAAAAGAAAACCAAAACCAAGAAGGCAGAGCCAGGGAAAACGAGGGCATTCTCCCACTCGTCCTCTCTGCTTCTCTCTGGATTTGCACGGCGTCTCTCTTTGCTCTTGGCCTAACCACTTCATTTTTCTCTTCTTTTACAAACTAGTCTTTCTCTCCCAAGGGCATGCTAGATCAAGTGCTACAAGCGGCCCTAAGCATCTTCTCATTTCTGACATCCACCAAGACAGATTAACACCTCTATAGTCACAATTCCAGCATCTATAAACAACAAAAAAAAAAATGAAAGTTCCAATTGAGTAGCTTCATTGAGATGGGGGGGGGGTTACTTACCCAGCAGCCCTTTGGAAGAAGAATCTTTGAGAAGGGAGCCTAGAAGAGTTTTCCAAGAGGAAATCCATTGAGTAATAAGAATAATAGCTATCCCTACCTCTCCCAAGCCATTTTGGCTAACTAATAAGAGAAGGGGTGGCCAATACAGCCACAGATCCTAGGCTGAAATTAGATCCCAGGAAGTTCAGAAATTCACAGACCAATCTCTCCAAAATTGAAAGAAAGCTAGTTGTTATATTATAAACTAGAGTTCATGAAATTCTATTGACTAAAATATTATGTGAGATCAAATTTTAAAGAAACCAATGTCGAGCAAATGAAACACTTGAATTATCTTTAAAAAGTCAATTTCACAGGTACAAGAAGAAATTGGGATAATGGCAGTTTGTGTTGGGGAAAAAATACCTGGAGGTTTTAATTTGCAATAAACTCAATATATAATATATAATATATAATATATAATATATAATATATATAATATAATATAATATAATATAATATAATATATAATAACTGTTATTGTGATGCAGTTACTAAAACAACTTAGGAAAGTGTCTGGACTATGATGGCAAAAAGCAAAGGACACTAAGAAGAGCTGATAGTGTCACTAATTTTGCACCAGTCATATCGTCCACACGGACAGCAGTGGTTGTAGTCTGAACACCACTTCTCAAGAAAGTGGATAAATTCAAGCTATATGGAGGATGGGAGCTAGAAGGCAGAAGGTCTTCAAACCACATCCTATGGGGAACAAAGTCCCTGAACGTGGTGGGAAGAAAACCTGACATCCCTTCTCAAATGCTCAGTGTGTATCTTGTGAGAATACTAAAAAAGCCAATGGGTAATATCATAAGGAGGCAGGATTTTCCTCATTTATTTAAAAAAAATCATTGGTCACATTTATATAAGAACAGAGTGGGCTATTTTAGGAGAATGTTGGTTCTTTAAGGAATTTGTGGGCGTGACCTTCTAGTATTTGGGGTGCTCTGACCTTCTAGTATTTGGGGTGCTCTGGTTCTAGGGTGATTTTTCATTCCTTAGGAAGAGGCTTCTTCAACTAGGCTTGAAATCAGGTGCAGCGGAATTTATTCACAAAGGAACAGACAGCACCATGGTAGAAAATTGCATCGGAGGCTAAGACAGAAGGATCGAAGGTTCAAGGACAGCCTCAGCAAGTAGTGAGACTCTCCTAGCAAGACCCTGTTTCAAAATAAAAGTAAAATAGAGCTGATGGTGTAGCTTGAATGTCCCTGAATTCAATCTCCAGTGCCACTAAAAATAAATATGTTCTCTAGGTCTTTTTCACCTCATTGTTACCCCAGAACAGGCACAGAACTAGGTGTCTTAAGTTGCTATTCTGTCCCCTTCTATGGAGGTCAGCTCCTTGGTCCATCAGAAAGGAGATTAGCAGCTGGGGATTCAATTTTGCAGTGCTCCACTTTGCATGCAAGTAGATCCGTGCACCTGTTGTGTTAGTTAGAGGCCACCTACATCAGACACCTCTGTCAACCACCCAAGAAGGCTGTATTTCACTGTTAGATGTCTCTTCACATCCTGACACTGTTTCTTGAAAGCCTCTCTTAAGGCAAAGGCTGCAAAGGAGGCTATGCTGCAGAGATAAGCCAGGACATTTATGTACCCTCTTACCACCTGTTGAGCCATCTATTCTAGAAATAGGGATTGAGCCAGGCATGGAGGTACACACCTGTAATCCCAGTACTGGGGAGGCTGAGACAGGAGGGTCACAGCATTGACACCTGCCTCAGCGATTTAGAGAAGCTCTCAGCAACTTAGTGAAACTTTGTTTCCAAGTAAAAAAATAAAATAAGGCTGGAGGATGTAGCTTCGAGGTCAAATACCTCTGGGTTCAATTCCCAGTACCACAAAAATGAAAGAAAGGGAGGAAGGGAGGGAGAAGAGGAAAGTAGAGAGGAAGAGAGAGGAGAAGGAGGAGGAGAAGGAAGTTAGGAGGAGAGGGGAAAGAGGAATGGGGGGAGGGAGGAGGAGGAAGAGGAGGAAAAGGAGGAGGAGGAAGAAGGAGAAGAAGAGGAGGAGGAGGAGGAGGAGGAGGAGGAGGAGGATAGGATGGGAGGGAGGGAGGGAGGAGGAGGAGGAAGTTAGGAGGAGGAGGAAGAAGGAGAAGGAGAGGAAGAGGAGGGGGAGAGGAGGAGGAGGAGAGGACAGGAGGGAGGGGAAGAGATGGAGGTCTGCAGATGCGCTAGTGCTGAGCGGGTTTGTCCCAAACCAAATGGCCGGGTGGGCAGGGACTGTGAGGAAAGCCCGGTGCATGGGCTGCAAGGAAAGGGTTGAAGACCAAGAAACTGAGCAGAGCCGTGGTCCAGGGAGCATGGGGAGAGGGAGGGAGGCCCAGCAAAGAGCCCCTGTTGACTCGATTTTCAGCTGCCGTGAGACAAGCTACCAAGCCCCCCTGACAGTTTTAACAAAATTGTATCTCCTCAAGTTAGAGCTTGCTTTGCTTTTGTTTTGCAGGGACTTGAAGCTAGATAATATCCTACTGGACAAAGATGGACACATCAAAATAGCAGATTTTGGGATGTGCAAAGAGAACATGCTGGGAGATGCAAAGACGAATACGTTCTGCGGGACTCCTGACTACATCGCCCCGGAGGTAGGGTGCGCTGCTGGGGGCGGGGGCTGCACCTGCCCTGCCCTGCTCGCTCAGCCCACCGGGCAACTGGTGCTTCTCCTTCAAGTCAGCTGTTCAGTGTTTAAGCAAAAGATGTGTATCTGGAAGAGGGAGTCTTATTTATTTCTTTTTCTTTTTTTGCTATTGTTATTTCTGTTGTTGTTTTGTGGTACTGGAAATTGAACCCGGGCAACCTACCTCCAAGCTACACCCACACCCTCTTTAACTTTTTGGTTTTGAAGCAGGATCTTGCTGGGTTGATGAAAGTCCTGCTAAGTTGCTAAGGCTGGTCTTGAACCTGCAATCCTTGAACCTGCCTCAGCCTCCCAAGTACTGGGATTACAGGCATGCAACATCACACCCGGCTAGAGAGGGGAATATTTCTTAAATACAGCGGCACACATAGTTTGCTTCTGAAATCTCATGGCGAATGTTCCCTAAAGGACTGAAGACATCTCAGTCATCATAGCACCCACTTTCAATCATAGCTCAGACCCACCCCACCCTTGACATAAATTCCCTCTGTTTAGACCAGCCAGAAGGAGGAACTGGCAGGGAACCAGGTGGACGCAGGTTTAACTGTAGGGTCAGAAGACCTGAATGGTGGTTTTCAAGCTGTCAGAGTTCCTTTGGCCCTGTTTTCTCTTCTGTAAAATTGGGTATACCACAGTGTTGTTGTAGACATTGAATAAGAGGTCTTCTGAAAGTTACACCTCATACCTCACCCATGCCAAGTAATAAATAAACAATAATTGTCACCATGCATGGTGGTGCACACTTGTAATCCCAGTACTTGGGAGGCTGAGACAGGAGAATACAGGTTCAAGGCCAGCCTCGGCAACTTAGCGAGGCTGTCCGCACCTTCGTGAGACCTTGTTTCCAAGTAAAAAATAAAATTGGCTGGGGGATGTTGCTCAAAGGTAGAATGACCTTGGGTTCAATCCACAGTACCTCAAGAAAAAAAATTTGAAAAAAAAATAATAGTCACAGTTCCCAGAAGATCAGCAGTTGTTGAGAATGTACCCTTCCATCCAACGAGACCCACTCTCCTCTCCTCAAGGAACCTGTCCCAGCACCCTTGTTGGGTTTTGTTTGCTTTGGTTTTGCTTTGCTTTATCTTTGAATCTCTCTGCATGACTGAACGAGTGCTCTAATGTAGGGTGCTATTTCTTATTGTTTTCAAATAACTACAGATTCATAGGAAGTTTCTAAAGTAGTAGAGAAACTTCTCCTGAATGTGTCTTCTGGCTTTCCCCAAGGGCCACATCCCACACAGCTGTGGTGCCAGATGGGAAGCAGGGAGGTGGCCCTGGTGCATGGGTTTCTGCACCATTTTCTTACCTGGGTGCAGGGGGCAGTCTCTCCTTTTATATCCAAGGACCCAGAGCAGGGCTTAGCACGTTAGAATGTTAATGAGCAGCCTTAGGAAGAACAAATGGATGGCCAAATTGGTGAACGTGTGAGTCAATCAGTGCCTCTGACTCATACCTGTGTTCCTGCCTGAGATCTCCAAATAAGCGTCCCAGGCCCTTCAAACATAACAGGTCCCAAACTCACTTTCCTCTGCTGAGCGTGCTCCTCCCCTCCTGCTGCTCCTCCTTTCTCCTTTTTTCTCTTTCCTTGCTGAATTCCGTGTCATCCATCTAATTACCTAGATAAAACACTATGAATTGCCCAAGTTTTCTTCTTTCTTAACACCCAAATCCAGGCAAACATGAAGACATCCCAAAATTGGACTTCCCCTGTCAACTCGCCCCCCAATCGTGTGGCTGAGTTAAAACTCTTCCCTCTATCCTCACCCTTTGATTTAGTCCCCAGAGAATCTCCAGCTCCTCCCCATCCTTACTGGCACCACCTTGTGTAGGAATCAGGATCTCTTGCCCTGGACCCTGAAAGGACACTTTCGCATTCTCTTTCTCCATCTCTGCCCATCCCCACATGTGCACTTAACATATTTTCAGACTTTTTTGTGTGTGTGTGGTACTGGGGAGTGCACCCAGGGGTGTTCTACATCTGAGCTACATCCCCAGTTCTTTATTATTTTTTATTGTGAAATAGGGTCTTGCTAAGTTGTTGACAGTCTCGCTAAGTTGCTGAGATTAGCCCCAAACCTGTGATCCTCCTGTTTCATTTTCCATGTACTGAGATCATGAGCATGTATCACTGCATCCAACCATATTCTCAAACATTTTGATCATGTTCACTTGCCAGTTAGAAAAGCGCCTCCAAGATATGTATCTGTATTTATATGTGAACTGCACGCATTGTTTCCAGCTAATACAGTCTGTGTATTATAAAACATGCTTCAAAAGGAATATAATCAGATTGAACTGAAGATATGATAAAAATGGGTTTCAATATCAGAATGCCATTCTGTTTATGAATAGTACAAAAACATGTGAGCTTCACTAATATTAGGAGATCAAGTCACTTTTTAAAAGTCTTGGTTTAACATTTTAAAACTCCAGGATTGAGTCAGAATGGCAGTGCACGCTTGTAATCCCCGCGCTTGGGAGGCTGAGACAGAAGGATCACACAGGTTTGAAGCCAGCCTCAGTTACTTAGTGAGGCTCTCAGCAACTTAGTGAGACCCTGTTTCCAAATAAAGTATAAGAAAAATAGGTCTGGGAGTATAGCCCAGATGTAGAAAGCCCCTGGGTTCCACCCCCAGTACCACCCAAAAATAAATAAATAAATAAATAAATAAATAAATAAATAAATAAATAAATACATCTCCAGAATTGAAAGGTTGATGTATTTTAGTTCTTGGTTTTTGTGTCTATTATAGCTGAAAAAGTTATTTCAGCACAGAGATACAATATCAAACAGACTTTCTTACATGTACCTAAGGCAAAGATCATTGCTGACAATAGTGGATATAAGTCTACAATTCAAGGCAATATTTTTATTCATTTAGACTTTTTTTAGTTGAGTTCTTGTAGACTAAGGCATGAACAGTGAGAGGTCATGGGTATTTTTAGCTTCCTCCCGTGTGGCTGGCAGAGATCTTGTACCAGGAGTCAGAGAGATGTCAACACCGATGATCTCTTTCTGTTTATGTTGTGTTATTTCAATATTCTTCTCTCTCTCTCTCTCTCTCTCTCTCTCTCTCTCTCTCTCTCCCCCTCCCTCCCTCCCTCCCTCCCTCCCTCTCTCCCTCTCTCTTCTCTCTCTCTTGCGGTACTGGGGATGGACCCCAGGGGCATTCTACCTCTGAGTGTCATCCTCAGCCCTATTTTTTATTCTTTATTTTGAAACAGGGTCTCACTGAGTTGCAAAGGGCCTCACTAAGTAGCTGAGGCTGGCCGCGAACCTCCATCCTCCTGTCTCAGCCTCCCAAATGCTGGGATTACAAGCGTGTGCCACCACATCCGGCTCTTCAATATTCTCTTTGCTTGAAACATTACATTTGCGCTATGACCGTTATATTCCCTTCAGTCCCAGCCTCTTTACAGACAGCTTCTTAAAGATGTGTCATTTTGTGAAGTCAGTTTTGTTAAGACAGGACCCAAAATGGAAACACTTTAGGATTCATGGAAAATAAATGAAAGAGCTAAGCTCCCTCTGAGAAGATGCTCCCCTCGGTCCCTCTGAGATGATGCTCCCCTCGGTCCCTCAGGGTACCAGGTTTATTGCTGAAATTTAATGAGGTACCAGTGTTGCCTTGTGTAGTAAATATTCATAAAGCCTAAATCCTTTCCCATTTTTACTATCAGTAGTAGTAGTAGTGATGGTACTAGGAATTGGACTCAGGGGCATTCCACTTCTGAGCTACAACCCCCAGCCTTATTTTATTTTTGAAACAGAATTCTCACTAATTTGCTGAGGTTAGCTGCAAACCGGTGATCCTCCTATCTCAGCCTCCCTCAATATTTATTTTATTTTATTTTATTTTATTTTATTTTATTTTATTTTTTTGGTGGTACTGGGGTTCCTGGAAGCCCTTCTACCTCCAGGCTACACTCCCAGACCTATTTTTACATTTTTATTTGGAAACAGGGTCTCCTAAGCCAGTGTGGCTGGCTTCAAACCTGCACGATCCTCCTGTCTCTGCCTCCCAAGCGCGGGGATTACGAGCGTGCGCCACCACACCCGGCCTCCCTCAATATTTAAAAGTGGATATAAATACAGGTTCTGATTTCCTTCTCATGTCCACGGGGTAACGACCAGCCCTGAGATGCGCGCCATTTTGCAGGCTGGTGCTCTACCACGTCTTGAGCGATGCTGTATCACATGCAGACCTTTCACTCTAGAGCTTTCAATCTTCAAGACGTCCCCACTCCCAGCCGGATAGGAGCCGAAGGGGCTACAGATGTGCCTCACATTAGGGGAGAGAGAAGGAGCATGACATACGCTGGTAAAGTCATGACTGGTGCTGGTCTGGTTTCTTGGGTTTTAAGTGTTGCTTTTAGGGCCGTAATTCTGAATTCTTGGGACAAAGATGGAGGAGGGAAAAAGTAGAACAAAATAAGAAGAAACCACAGTAAGGGTGAGAGAGGAAAGGAGACGCTCTGGGCATCAACTCTTTACAAATACCAATCAGTGTGAGTAAAGACCATCGACACCAGAGAGACACAGACACCAGGAGGCGACGTTAAATATAAAAGCAGCCGGGCGTGGTGGGCACACTGGTCATCCCAGCATTCGGGAGGCTGAGACCTGAGGATCGCGGTTCACGGACAGCCTCAGCTACTTGGTGAGGCCCTCCGTAACTTTGTGAGACCCTGTTTCAAAATAAAGAATAAAAAATAGGGCAGGGGGTATAGCTTGGAGGTCGAATGCCCCTGGGTTCCATCCCCAGACCCTATAAACAAACAAACAAATAAATAAATAAAAGAAGTGTCATGTAGTAAAATCCCCAAAGACCAGAATTTAGAATGTAGCTTTCAGCTGGGCGTGGTGGCACTCACCTGTAATCCCAGTACTCGGGAGGTTGAGGCAGGAGGATCGTAGCTACAAGACCAGTCTCAGCAACTTAGAAGGACTCTCAGCCCCCTAACAAGGCTCTGTTTCAAAATAAAAACTAAAAAGAGGGCTGGGGCTGTAGCTCGGAGGTCTAATGCCCTGAGTTTAATCTCTAATACACACACACACACACACACACACACACACACACACACACACAACAAAAAGTGTGTGTGTATGTGTTTGTGTGTGCGCGTGCGTGTACAATAAATATAAATTTCAATTCACTAACTGGGAAATTGCAAAAAAAAAAAATGTAATCTCCTTAAACTGAAGCGGAGTCATCGTCCTCCATAGATTACGGGACCTACCCAGGCACACAGCATACGAAACACCTGCCACACACAAGTATTCCTTCAAACAGGCCTGTTCTGTATCTGAATTTGCATTTTGCTTCTTCCTCCGAAGAGTGAAATTTTCTTTACTGTTATCACCTGGCCGGGAAGGTTTAGTTTCCACAACAGCTGTCCCCAGTCCTCTCAATTTCCTTTCATTTCTTCTGCCCAAAATGAAGTTGTTTACAAGGTGTTGTTCAGGGCAGTTTCTGGTTGCTTTGCGCCCCCTGGTGGCGATTTTGGGGAATCGTGTGTGAATCTGACCTCTTAATTTAAGGCAAATTTGAACTAAGATTATGCATTTGACTATGTGGCTTGTGTGCTCTCTGCCTTCAAATGCTAAACAAGGAACTTGCTTAAAGGACAACATGCAGAGCTTATTTGGCCAGGAAAGTGAATGAATGAAGAATATTTGTAAAGATAGATGGCATTTTCATACTATTTTTGAAATGCAAAGCATATTTTTACTTGGTTAGTACAAATTTTAGTTCCTCCATGGAACGTGTTACTTTTGGTGGTACTGGGGTTCCTGGAAGCCCTTCTACCTCTGGGTTACACTCCCAGACCTATTTTATATTTTTATTTGGAAACAGGGTCTCTTAAGCCAGTGCGGCTGGCTTCGAACCTGAGCGACCCTCCTGTCTCCGCCTCCCAAGCGCGGGGATTACAAGCGTGCGCCACCACGCCCGGCGAACATGTTACTTCTGTTTCATGATTATTACGGAAAACAATTCTGCTATACAGGCAAAAGATCAGTCGCAGATCTATTTCTGGTATGAACTACATCAGATCTGACACTTTGCCAGGTTTCTAGGGACAAGCAGCCCCTCCACATGTCCTGCCTGATGTAAAACGCTGTGTTTTGTAATTAGACTCTAATTCTCTTTTAAAATTGTTTATTGGTGCATTCGGATTATACAACATAGTGGGATTTATATAAATTTATGACTAGGGGCTGCCAGACTTTAAACTCTTCACCCTCACAGAAAGACCAGACCAGCTTTTCTCAGAACCTGCTATTGGACTAGACATAGGTCTGAGAAATTTCTGGTGTCTGGATTTGAGTAGTTTATTATCTAGGCTTTCTCTCTTATGACAGTCGCACAATCTGAACCTGCATCTTGGTGAACACGGGAGTGACTCTTAAGTTGAACAGCGTGATTAGCTGAGCTTTAAGGCTGAGACCTGGACAGACGTGTCTGTCGATGCTTCATTACTACAGAGACTTTATACAAAGACTCGGGCCCCGTAGACGTCAGTAAAGCACTTGGATTTAATCTAGAGGTTCATGTTAGAACGTTGACACACGCCAGCTCTGATAGGTGGCGATCTGCCACCCCGGTCCTCATGTCACAGACAAAGCAAGGGCATGGTTTTGCTGTTTCACTTACAAACGAACAACGCATACAACAGCAGTAATGATGCGAATGTATGTTTCCGTGCTTAAAAAATGTTACCATTGTGTAGTCGATTCTACCCTGCCGTCAGCCGGTCAAAGCAGTGTCCGGTGCGATATTCGTGGAAATCACAAATCATCCTCGCCAAGCGTCATCACCCGTGGCCTTCAGAAGCCACCGCTGCTGCTGCCGGTCATCGGCCCATCTCCTACTGATGTCTCTGCCTTTCGTCCACACAGATCTTGCTTGGCCAGAAATACAACCATTCCGTTGACTGGTGGTCCTTCGGTGTCCTTCTTTATGAAATGCTCATCGGCCAGTCGCCCTTTCACGGGCAAGATGAAGAAGAGCTTTTCCATTCCATCCGCATGGACAATCCTTTTTACCCACGATGGCTCGAGAAGGAGGCCAAGGACCTTTTAGTGAAGGTAAGAAATGAAGTCAAGAAGGTCTTCTTAAGAATGGCTGGGATTTTCTGCTCAGCATCCCCATTCACTGCTAGAGTCTGACTTCTGCGTGATAGTGCAAACACCTCCGGCCTCGAACGAGATTCAAATGGGAAACTGACTGTCTCTGTTTCAATGGAGCCGTGGCCGTTATGAAGTTCAGGTATCAAAAGGACTTAAGAAAAACTCTCTTGTGTACAATTGATAAAAGAAGTGGCCAGGCATGGTGACCCCAGTTCCACAAATAAAAATTAAAATAAAGCTGGGTGTGCTGGTGCACACCTGTAATCCCCATACTTGAGAGGCTGAGACAGGAGGATCTCAGGTTCGCAGCCCACCTCAGCTACTTAATGAGACCCTCTGCAACTTAGTGAGACCCTGTTTCCAAATAAATAATTAAAAAATAGGGCTGGGGTGTAGCTCGGAGTAAATGCCCCTAGGTTTAATTCTCAGTACTGCAAAATATTAATTAATTAATTAAAAGAAATGCCCAGAAGCTAGTTCAATGATGTGTGTGTGTGTGTGTGTGTGTGTGTGTGTGTGTGTGTGTGTGTGTGACAGAAAGAGAGAGAGAGACAGACAGACAGACAGACAGACAGACACTGGGGATGGAACCCAAGGACATTCTACTTCCGAACTTTATCCCCAGCCCTATTTTTTGTTTTGTTTTGTTTCATTTTGTTTTGTTTTGAAACAAGGTCTCACTAGGTCGCTGAGAGTCTTGCTATTTGCTGAGACTGGCCATGAACCTGCAATCCTTTGGTCCCAGACTCTCAAATACTGGGGTTACAAGTGTGCACCACCACGCCCAGCCGGCTCAGAGTCCTAAGATGGATGTGATGATGAAGATTTTGAGTTAATATCTTTAATTTCTCAACTGAGACAGTGTTTTATGACTTAAGAGGAATGCTAGGTTTGTCTTTTATCTGTGAGTGAGCAAGGTTTTTTTTCTTTTTGGTGGTACTGGGGTTCCTGGAAGCCCTTCTACCTCCAGGCTACACTCCCAGACCTATTTTATACTTTTTATTTGGAAACAGGGTCTCCTAAGCCAGCGCGGCTGGCTTCGGAGACCTTCCACAACTTAGTGAGACCTTGCTTCAAAATAAAAAATAAAAAAATAGGGCTGGGGAGTGTAGCTTGGAGACAGAATGCCCTGGGTTCAATCATTGATATTGGGGGGGAAAAAGGCTCTGAGCCAGGTGTGGTGGTGCACACCTGTCATCCCCATACTTGGGAGGCTGGAGGCTGGAGAATCATGGGTTCAAGATCAGCTTCAGCAACTTAGCAAAGCCCTCTGCAACTTAGTGAGACTCTGCTTTAAAAATAAATAAAACAGAGCCAGGCGTGGTGGCGCACACTTGTAATCCCAGCATTCGGGAGGCTGAGACGGGAGGATCGAGGTTCATGGACAGCCTCAGCTATATAGTGAGGCCTTCCATAACTTAGTGAGACCCGGTTACAAAATAAAGAATAAAAAACAGGGCAGGGGGTGTAGCTCGGAGGTCGAATGCCCCTGGGTTCCATCCCCAGACCTGCAAAAATAAATAAATAAATAAATAAATAAATAAATAAATAAATAAATAAAACAGGCTGGGAATGTAGGTCAGAGGTAGATTGGGTTCAGTCAACAGCACTGCGTGCACACACACACACACACACACACATGCACACACGTGCGCACGCGCGCGCACACACACACACACCCACACACGCACACATGTACCCCTAAGCCAGCTGCTCTTTTTCTTCTGGTCTGACTTCATGCCCGGCAGCTGCTCCCTACTGGAGAACTGCCTCATTGTGGTTGACTTGCCTTAGTTCTCTTCCTGTCCAACTCTTGAGTCTCTGTTTCATACTTGGCTTGGTTGAAGCCAAGAGAGAAGGAAGAAGAAGGAAAAAGAACAATTCTCATAAGGCTGAGGGGCTTCACGGTCTTTGAACCTGACAGATGGTTACACCCGAGATTTTGGTGAAGCGTTCTGGTGGTTTCTTTGGAAATATGCTTAGGGGCATTTAGGGCTAAATCCTTTGAAATACAGGCTGTTACTGCACCAGAATTAATTCTTTCCCACTATTTGTTGCCTTACCAGCAAATGATCTTGGCAGTGTAATCCCAGTTCTCAGGAGGCTGGGACAGGAGGATGGCAGCTTCAAGGCCAACTTCAACAACTTAGCAAGACTCTCAGAAATCTAGTGAGAGCCTGTCTCAAAATAAAAAAGTAAAAAGACCTGGTGGTGTAGCCCAGTGGGAGAATAACTGATTTTAATCCCCAGTACCACAAAAATTAACTACTTTTTTTTTCTTTTGGTGGTACTAGAGGTAGAACCCAGAGGCTTTCTACCTCTGGGCTATACTCCCAGACCTATTTTATACTTTATTTGGAAACAGGGTCTCACTGAGTTGCTGAGAGCCTCACTAAGTAGCTGAGGCTGCCTTCAAACCTGCGCGATCCTCCTGTCTCAGCCTCCCAAGCACAGGGATTACAAGCGTGCGCCACCACGCCCCGCAAAAAATTAACTGCTTAATTAAAATGAAATTAACACGGGCCATTTCACTGACTGCATGCTCTATCTTTTGTGCACTAAAAGTGTTGAAATATCCTTCACCCTAACAAACTATGAGAAGGCAGGATACTGCCATCTTAGCGGCCATTTCCAGAATTCACCATCCAAGCAAAGCTCAGACCTTCATCCTTGAGAGGCTTAGATGGAGAGTCATACCCATGAGTCCGATGCTTCCAATACAGAGACGTAAGCACACCCGGGGCCATGATTACGGATTAGAATCTTCAGTAGGACATCAGTCCTCCTTTTTTAAGAATAAAGACACTATCCCCAGGTGTGTGAGAATACGAAGTCATAAAATTAAAATGAATTGTGTTGCTATCACATGCCAAATACACTTACGAATAATAAGTCCCAACATTTTCTCTATTCCTTCAGCAAATATTGAAATCAAAGAGACCGACCAGTATGACCAAGAGGCGATCAAATCTAAAAGTGGACCAAGCATATTGGTGTCTTGGAAAAAACAATGTTCTGCTTTCTAGACTCTTATATGTCGGCTCATTAAAAAAATGATCATTCAGAGAAATAATTTTTATCCTTGTTTTCGCTGTATTAATAATGGGGTAGAGCTGGGTATGGTGGCACACACTTGTAATCCCAGTACCTGGCAGGCTGAAACAGGAGGATCTGGGATTGCAGACAGCTTCAGCTGCTTAGTGAGGCCCTCTGCAACTTTGTGAGACCCTCTTTCAAAATAAAGAATACAAAATATGGCTGGGGGTGTAGCTCAGAGGTAGAATGCCCCTGGGTTCAATTCCTAGTACTGCAAAAAAAATAAATAAATAAATAAGGAAAAGTATAAGATCCAGCATAAGTTATCAGTGGGTTTGTTTGATACCCGGGATTGATACCAGGGGCATTCTACCTCCAAGCTACACCCCCAGACCTATTTTATTGTTATTTTTAAACAGGGTCTTACAGGTTGATGAGAGTCTCACTACATTTTTAAGGCTGACCTGAAATGTGCCATCCCCCTGTCTCAGCCTCCCAAGTACTGGGATTACAAGCGTGCACCATCACGCCCGGCAATCAGTGGCTCGGAAAGCTTACCCCAGCCACGTGGTAGCACCTCTTGGGTGGTCAGGCTTGTGTGTTTCCACCGTGCGTGGAAGCCCAGGCCCACACCAAGTCCTCAGTGGCTTCCACGTGAGGAGCACGAGGGACTTCGGAAGCTTCTCAGGGATCTCCAGTAGGATGTGCTATGCGCTCTTAAGAGCATCCCACTGGAACTTCACAAGAGTCCCCTACTTTATTTTTGTTATTGTTTGTTTGTTTGTTTTATGGTACTGGGGATGGAACCCAGGGGCATTCTACCTCCGAGCAACATCCCCAGCCCTCTTATTTATTCTTTAATTTCAAAGCAGGGTCTCGCTGAGTTGCAGAGGGCCTCACTAAGTAGCTGAGGCCGTCCGCGAACCGCGATCCTCCTGTTTCAGCCTCCCGAATGCTGGGATTACACATGTGCGCCGCTGTGCCCAGCAGAGAGTCCCCTACTTTAAAAGAAGGAAAAAGTCTCCACTTTGCTTCAACATGCTGTTTGCTCCTTGTATTTATGGCAGAACAGTACATCTGAAGATTTTTGAGCAATAAGAAAACATAAATAAAGCAGCATTTTAGGACATGTAAACTGGCTCTTCTTATAAACAACAAAAGCAGGAGGTCAAATCCTTACTGGAGCCTCCTGGAGAAATTACTGCATTTCACCACGTTTGGGGTTTAAAGTTCCAGCGCCTCCTTAAAATGCCCTGCAATGAGCCATGACTTTATCTACAAACATCTAGCCAATACAAGAATAAGGGATAACGCCTCCAGACACCCAGGGGACCTGCCAATTTTCTACCTTTATGTTTAGATTCAGCTGTTCCTGAATGCCCTTGACAGGTTTTATTAAAGTGTGTAAAATTTCCAAGTTTCTTTCCTGTCTCTCCACTGTCATTTTGACCTCGGAGGGGAAAGTAACTGGAGAGAAGATAATGCAAAGAGAAAATAGAGACACAGACCAGCTCAGCGATTAAGCACCCAGCAGGTTGGGCAGAGTCGAGAGTGATGCTTCCACTCAGCGGCCCTGAAGAGCCACCGGCTGACTGTAGGGGGGCAGTTTATATCACCCCCAAGTCCCACAGTGCTGGGATCTTAAGACGGCAGCTCTGTAAGAAGTCATACTCAATTGATGGCCAATCAGCCAAACAAATAACCATTCACTCCATTACTGTTGGATTTTATAGATCAGGAGTTACAGTCCACGTGTGTGTGTGTGTGTGTGCACGTGAACATGTGTGTGACAGAATGTGTTCATGTATGTGCATGCAAGTGCGTGTGTTCGTGTCTGTATATTTCATGTCTGCATATGTGCCTCTCTGTGTGAGGGTATATGGGTATGCTACGTGTGTGTGTGTGTGTGTGTGTGTGTGTGTGTGTGTGTTACTTGCGATTGAAATCAGGGGCATTCTACTCCTGAGTTACAGCCTCAGCCCTATTTTACTTTTATTTTGAAATGGAGTCTTACGAGGTAGATGTAAATCTCACCACTCACTGAGGCTGTCCTTCAACCTGTGATCTTCATGCCTTGGCTTCACAAGTATTATCTTGTTATTTTATTTAATCCTCAGAATCGCCCTGTGAGGAGGGCACTTGGTTCAATTTACAGGTGAAGACGTCTCTGTTTTTTGCCAAAGATCACATAAATAACACCTGGTGAGTCAGGCACGGTGGTGCACACTTATAATCCCAGCTACTTAGGTAGGATCGCAAGTTCAAGGCCAGCCTGGGCAACTTGGTGAAACTCTGTCTCAAAATAGAAAAGTAAAAAGGTCTGGGTGTACAGGTCAGTGGTAGAGGCTTGTTCACTTCGATCACTAGAACAACACACACGTACACACAAATATAGTAGTAGTAGAAGTAGTACTGATGTTTGAAATAAGTATTACTTATAACAGTAGCCTAACTTAAAATAAAATATGACATGTTAGGGCGAAGGGGAGGGTAGTCCAGACCCCAAAGTTGTCCAGAGAGGCTTCTCTAGGGGACAGTGTCGGGCCTGGTTTGACCTGAATCTATCTTTTTTTTTTTTTTGGTGGTACTGGGGTTCCTGGAAGCCCTTCTACCTCTGGGGTACACTCCCAGACCTATTTTTACATTTTTATTTGGAAACAGGGTCTCCTAAGCCAGCCCACGCGACTGGCTTCGAACCTGCGCGATCCTCCTGTCTCCGCCTCCCAAGCGCGGGGATTACAAGCGTGCGCCACCACGCCCGGCTGAGTCCATCTTTTAAAGGTAAGTTGAAGCCAGACATGGTGGCGCACGCTTGTAATCCCCACGCTTGGGAGGCGGAGACAGGAGGATCGTGCAGGTTCGTAGTCAGCCTCGCTGGCTTAAGAGACCCTGTTTCCAAATAAATAAAAAATATAAAATAGGTCTGAGAGTGTAGCCCGGAGGTACAAGGGCTTCCAGGAGCCCCAGTACCAAATAAATAAATAAATAAATAAATAAATAAATAAATAAATAAATAAATAAATGTAAGTTGAAAAAACAAGGTTAAAAGAGCCAGTGGGCCGGGCGTGGTGGCGCACTCTTGTAATCTCCGCGCTTGGGAGGCAGAGACAGGAGGATCGCGCAGGTTCAAAGCCAGCCGCGCTGGCTGAAGGGACCCTGTTTCCAAATAAAAATATAAAATAGGTCTGGGAGTATAGCCCGGAGGTAGAAGGGCTTCCAGGAACCCCAGTACCACCAAAAATTAAAAAAAAGAGCCAGTGGAGTTTACAGGAAGAAATCCCACATCCCGCAGATGCTGGGCTCCTCCTCTCCTCCGATTAGTAAGCGGTCCCCTCTCCATTCCTTTCAGCTCTTTGTACGAGAGCCTGAAAAGAGGCTGGGAGTTCGGGGAGACATCCGCCAGCACCCCTTGTTCCGGGAGATCAACTGGGAAGAACTTGAGAGGAAGGAGATCGACCCGCCATTCAGGCCTAAAGTGGTAAGGGCAAATTTTATGTTAGGTAGATTGTATCATAGTTTTTTTAAAAAAAAATAAGGTTTTATTTCAATGAAGCATAGTGGTGGGTTTGTAGCTTTAACCATATCTGATGATTAATAATGGCTTGGCTAGACATGATGTTTCTGCCTTGCCGTTGCTTAAACAGCACGGACTCCTGGGGCTCACAGCAAAGGCTGCAACAGACAAAACAGCCAGGGTTGTTCACTGTGATAGCAATTGGCTGATGGAAGCAAATGTGCCTCGTTCCCAGGGTTCGAATGGTTTGTTTCTGGCACTGAGGGCGTTCCTCAGGCTGGCCTCTACCCTCAATTAGTTATCACTATATCGTGTCAAATCCATGGTTCCTCATTTGTTTACAATAAAATGAATTTTTTACCTTGTTTTCGCCATCAGAACCAATTAATACATGCCTGAATTCCCACTGCAGATTAAAGCTGACTTGCTATTTTTCACATGATAATCAGAGCTTTAAGCTGGGTATGGTGGCGCATGCCCATAATCCCAGAACTTGGAGGCTGAAACAGGAGAAGCCCAGGTTCAAGGGCAGCCTCAGAGTGGGACATGGTGGTGCACATTTGTAATCCCAGTACTTGGAAGGCTGAGACAGGAGGATCGCAGGTTCAAAGCCAGCCTCAATAGCTTACCGAGGCCCTCTGCAACTTAGTGAGACTCTGTTTCCAAATAAGAAATAAAATCGGGGTGAGGTTTGGCTCAGAGGTAAAAATGCCTCTGGGTTCAATCCCCAGTGCCACAAAAAGGGGGGGGGCAGCCTCATCAATTTAGTGAGATCGTTGGTGAGGCCCTGTTACAAAATTAAAATAAATAAGGTAGATCTGGGGCTATAACTCAGAGGCAGAATGCCCTGGGTTCAATCTCTAGTGCCACCAAAAAAACGGAAAATCAGAACTTCGATTTCAACTTACCCTATAGGACAACTTCTGGTTTTGCCAGTAAGGAGGAATTTCTCCAACCTGCAGTCTTAGCAGATCTTTGTAGACAAGAGCACAGGCCATTGGCATCACCAGCCCATGGCCCCTCAGTTATGCTTGTGTGCACTCACATGACTTCCTGGCTTAGTCTATGGCTATTCTCACCTTTGAAGGCTGAAATATACACCACTCTGGCTTGTATTTATGAATAGGTGTTGGTTTTACTTTCTCTTCCTCTTTTTTTTTTCTTTTTTGTTATGAGAGTCACAGAACCAGAGGTCTGAAACGGGGTTGTCCCAGTCTGTGTAGGCTGTCGAAGACAGCCAAGATGTATGGTAACAAAATTAACATGGATAGAGAAACCAAGGAAAGCAAAGGATGGGAATGATAAAAGCATGAGAATATAGAACCGGCCATGTTTCTTCCTTCTTCCCTTCCCTCCAATCACACCCTCTCCCTGCCCACCTTCACCTCTGCCCCACGTAGACTAAAAGGACAGAGCCCAATACCAAACATAAATAAGAAAACAACAGCTTTCCAAAGAGTAAGGAGGTCGACTTTCCTTCTTTCTTTCTTCATGTAAATTATCAGCTAGGAGCATTCGATTCTACGGAATGCATACAATGGAATTCCTTTTATACGAACTTGATTATAGTCCTAAAAAACCGATGACTCGGGACCAAAGAGACATTCGATACCAGCCAGCCGTGATCATCTATAAATATCATTTCAGTTTAGTTTTGCAAATACCAACTTTGTCATGCATAGATTATAACCTAGGTAACTGAAGTTAAGATAATGAATTGTGTGGGCTGATTTTCTTCTTTTTTTTTTTTTTCCTCTCCCTTAAACTCTGACCAAGAAATCACCATATGACTGCAGCAATTTTGACAAAGAATTCTTAAATGAGAAGCCCCGGCTATCTTTTGCTGATGGAGCACTGATCAACAGCATGGACCAGAACATGTTTAGAAACTTTTCCTTCGTAAACCCAGGGATGGAGGGCCTCATCTCCTGACCCTTGTCTTGGGAAGGAATTCGCCTTCTCTGTGGAAATAGTTCCAGTGACACTTCTTGGACCCTTTTTCGAGTTGGAAAAGAAAAGAAACACTCAACAATAAAGGCTGAGACCTTTTAGCCCCTCACGTGACTTTTTATCTGTAGCAGAAACCAACTCTACATCACTAATGACAACGTCCTCTGTTTTATCTCCTAGCATCTTTCACAGGCGCCTTGAAGTTGGGTCATTACTAACCCTAGTTGTCTACTTGAAAAGTGGCTCTCCATGCTGTGAAAGGTCTGAAACTTAATACTTCTCTCAATGATGGTTCTTCCCTGGGCACCGACTGCTGGTCAATGAAATGCCTGATAAGTCAAGGAGCAAACAGAACAAACTTCTCAAGATGGAAACAGCCCACTGCCTGCCACAGTTGTGGACCTCACTCAGCCACAGACTAGGAACCACTAACCCGTTTTGTTCTGTGCATACCTGTGGAAGTGTGGGTGGTTTGGGGGGGGGGGTGAAACCCATAGATTGCTATGGGACTCTTCACAATAAACGTAGCTTGTAACTTGAGACTTACAAATCAATTTATTCTGATTAGACCCAAGATTCACAAGAAAAAGGAAAATGGAAAGAACTCATGTCACTAATACGGAAGGTAAACTGGAAGAACACCCATGCCAGTTCTCTTGTCAACACAGAAATTAAGTTCCGAGCCCAACAAAGGTCGTATCATCTTACTCTTGCCAATAGAACCTGTCTGTCCATCTGTTCTCAGTTGATTTCAACACGGTACAGTCATCATCACCATTCTCACATTGTGACAAGAAAAGAAGTGCATAATTCTTCTAAGAGAAAATAAAACTAGTTCCTTATCATACTATTACCCATAATCTGATGACAAATAAGTCTTTCTTTAGGTGTCATTCAAGATAAATGGCCCATGCATGCTATTTGCAGTAGTCGACCTCCTTTAATGACAATTCTAACTATACATTTTCAAGTATTTCGATTGTCTATATGTTTTGATAAAATGTGACAGTAATAAAGAGGTGGATGTGTAAAAATGAAATAAAAAAAGAAAGGTGTTCCTTAGTAGTTTAATTTCCTGCTTGTCCTCCTAAGACTGTGTCTCTGTCATGATGATCGTGAAAATGTAGCTAGCATTGAGTTGATGTTGGAAATTTGAGGAATCGTAGAAAAAGAAATTTCCAATTGGTTGGGAAGTTCAGAAAAGTCTAAGTTACACATTTGGCTCTACTTCACTGCCATCCACACGTAGCTCCACCCTCAAACGTCCCTCCAAAGCCAGGTGCTACGACTGAATCTGAAACGTGCCCCCAAAAGAAGTACAAGTGTTGAACGCATGGTCCCCAGTGCAGCAAGGTTCAGAGGTAGGTCGCTGGGGATGTGGTCGTGCAGACTATATCTCTTCCTACCTGTTCTCTCTCTCTCTCTCTCTCTCTCTCTCTCTCTCTCTCTCTCTCTCTCTCT